>NC_069721.1:4818595-4828595 GCF_027358585.1 Pangasianodon hypophthalmus | reverse complement strand
TTTACCTCTGATTGGTTAAAACTAACGGAACCCTGGGCTGCTGTCTACCTGGTTCTAGCTTGGCTGCTTGGTTCTCGAGAGGTCCAGAAAGGTTGAAATCCCAGCTGAGCCCTTGCTTTTTCTCTCATCTTGTCCTTGTGGAACTGAGGGCCGCGTTGCTCGGACAAACCAGTCACAACGACCAAGCTTCCCGTCCTCTCGAATTAGTCGAATGCCATCTTTTGAGGTCAACAGTCCAGCTGTGATTAAGGAGCGTGTCGATGCTGGCCTGTTTATCACAAAAGCCCCTTTTCTGAGAATCCACCCTTTCAGGTTTAGTCTACCTTTGGTTTAGTGCCTTGGAGTACCAGCTTGGGCGATGAAAACCAGCAAACTCTGCACGTCACCAGCCAAGCTTCCCGACATAGTTAGTCCAATGCTGGGCGAGACCATCTTGTGATGTGAAGAGTCCAGTTCAGAATAAGGAGCGCATTGATACTAGACTGCTTATCAGAGAGACCCTTTTTCAAGGAATGCACCTTTCAGGGGAAATCATTTTCAGCCCTGTTCCAATATAGGAAAAATGGAGGATCTTGCACACGGATCACGAGGACAAAGTAAATTCCGGCGTTCCTGCCGCTTAATATTGACTTCCTTTGAGTTCTTTGGCTCGTACCAGGAATTGTCCTTCTCTCAGTCAAAACAACCTCCATGAGACTAAATCATCACCAAGATCGCTCTTTGTGGATATCTCCTTTCCAACAGAATGTAGCTGATGGAATTATTGCGGTAGTAATAAATGATGGCTAAGTAAACAAAGGATTTTGTCGCTAGTTATGATAGCGGATAGATTGTTGCGACACTCTGGGGAATCGCAACCCCTGTGTCGGGATATCTACCGTCTCCCAATACAATTTAGTTATAGCCCTGTTTGAATAGAGCAAAAGCAGTAAAGCCAGACAGATTTTCTGAAAAAAACATGGTTGACTTGTACCTTATTTCGCTGTAATATTTTCTACAACCGTCTGAAAAGTCTAGCATGAGCCCGCAGAACTGTAGCCAGACAGGTACAGGATCCAGTGAAATTCCAGGGGTGCAGACCCTGGCACGTGCAGGGGGTTTGGCTCGTTGGTCTAGGGGTATGATTCTCGCTTTGGGTGCGAGAGGTCCCGGGTTCAAATCCCGGACGAGCCCAGGTTTTACGTAGAATAGTTTACCTCTGATTGGTTAAAACTAACGGAACCCTGGGCTGCTGTCTACCTGGTTCTAGCTTGGCTGCTTGGTTCTCGAGAGGTCCAGAAAGGTTGAAATCCCAGCTGAGCCCTTGCTTTTCTCTCATCTTGTCCTTGTGGAACTGAGGGCCGCGTTGCTCGGACACCAGTCACCACGACCAAGCTTCCCGTCCTCTCGAATTAGTCGAATGGCATCTTGTGAGGTCAACAGTCCAGCTGTGATTAAGGAGCGTGTCGATGCTGGCCTGTTTATCACAAAAGCCCCTTTTCTGAGAATCCACCCTTTCAGGTTTAGTCTACCTTTGGTTTAGTGCCTTGGAGTACCAGCTTGGGCGATGAAAACCAGCAAACTCTGCACGTCACCAGCCAAGCTTCCCGACATAGTTAGTCCAATGCTGGGCGAGACCATCTTGTGATGTGAAGAGTCCAGTTCAGAATAAGGAGCGCATTGATACTAGACTGCTTATCAGAGAGGCCCTTTTTCAAGGAATGCACCTTTCAGGGGAAATCATTTTCAGCCCTGTTCCAATATAGGAAAAATGGAGGATCTTGCACACGGATCACGAGGACAAAGTAAATTCCGGCGTTCCTGCCGCTTAATATTGACTTCCTTTGAGTTCTTTGGCTCGTACCAGGAATTGTCCTTCTCTCAGTCAAAACAACCTCCATGAGAGTTTTTGTGGATATCTCCTTTCCAACAGAATGTAGCTGATGGAATTATTGCGGTAGTAATAAATGATGGCTAAGTAAACAAAGGATTTTGTCGCTAGTTATGATAGCGGATAGATTGTTGCGACTCTCTGGGGAATCGCAACCCCTGTTTCGGGATATCTACCGTCTCCCAATACAATTTAGTTATAGCCCTGTTTGAATAGAGCAAAAGCAGTAAAGCCAGACAGATTTTCTGGAGGAAACATGGTTATCTTGTACCTTATTTCTCTGTAATATTTTCTACAACCGTCTGAAAAGTCTAGCATGAGCCCGCAGGACTGTAGCCAGACAGGTACAGGATCCAGTGAAATTCCAGGGGTGCAGCCCCTGGCACGTGCAGGGGGTTTGGCTCGTTGGTCTAGGGGTATGATTCTCGCTTTGGGTGCGAGAGGTCCCGGGTTCAAATCCCGGACGAGCCCAGGTTTTACGTAGAATAGTTTACCTCTGATTGGTTAAAACTAACGGAACCCTGGGCTGCTGTCTACCTGGTTCTAGCTTGGCTGCTTGGTTCTCGAGAGGTCCAGAAAGGTTGAAATCCCAGCTGAGCCCTTGCTTTTTCTCTCATCTTGTCCTTGTGGAACTGAGGGCCGCGTTGCTCGGACAAACCAGTCACAACGACCAAGCTTCCCGTCCTCTCGAATTAGTCGAATGCCATCTTTTGAGGTCAACAGTCCAGCTGTGATTAAGGAGCGTGTCGATGCTGGCCTGTTTATCACAAAAGCCCCTTTTCTGAGAATCCACCCTTTCAGGTTTAGTCTACCTTTGGTTTAGTGCCTTGGAGTACCAGCTTGGGCGATGAAAACCAGCAAACTCTGCACGTCACCAGCCAAGCTTCCCGACATAGTTAGTCCAATGCTGGGCGAGACCATCTTGTGATGTGAAGAGTCCAGTTCAGAATAAGGAGCGCATTGATACTAGACTGCTTATCAGAGAGACCCTTTTTCAAGGAATGCACCTTTCAGGGGAAATCATTTTCAGCCCTGTTCCAATATAGGAAAAATGGAGGATCTTGCACACGGATCACGAGGACAAAGTAAATTCCGGCGTTCCTGCCGCTTAATATTGACTTCCTTTGAGTTCTTTGGCTCGTACCAGGAATTGTCCTTCTCTCAGTCAAAACAACCTCCATGAGACTAAATCATCACCAAGATCGCTCTTTGTGGATATCTCCTTTCCAACAGAATGTAGCTGATGGAATTATTGCGGTAGTAATAAATGATGGCTAAGTAAACAAAGGATTTTGTCGCTAGTTATGATAGCGGATAGATTGTTGCGACACTCTGGGGAATCGCAACCCCTGTGTCGGGATATCTACCGTCTCCCAATACAATTTAGTTATAGCCCTGTTTGAATAGAGCAAAAGCAGTAAAGCCAGACAGATTTTCTGAAAAAAACATGGTTGACTTGTACCTTATTTCGCTGTAATATTTTCTACAACCGTCTGAAAAGTCTAGCATGAGCCCGCAGAACTGTAGCCAGACAGGTACAGGATCCAGTGAAATTCCAGGGGTGCAGACCCTGGCACGTGCAGGGGGTTTGGCTCGTTGGTCTAGGGGTATGATTCTCGCTTTGGGTGCGAGAGGTCCCGGGTTCAAATCCCGGACGAGCCCAGGTTTTACGTAGAATAGTTTACCTCTGATTGGTTAAAACTAACGGAACCCTGGGCTGCTGTCTACCTGGTTCTAGCTTGGCTGCTTGGTTCTCGAGAGGTCCAGAAAGGTTGAAATCCCAGCTGAGCCCTTGCTTTTTCTCTCATCTTGTCCTTGTGGAACTGAGGGCCGCGTTGCTCGGACAAACCAGTCACAACGACCAAGCTTCCCGTCCTCTCGAATTAGTCGAATGGCATCTTTTGAGGTCAACAGTCCAGCTGTGATTAAGGAGCGTGTCGATGCTGGCCTGTTTATCACAAAAGCCCCTTTTCTGAGAATCCACCCTTTCAGGTTTAGTCTACCTTTGGTTTAGTGCCTTGGAGTACCAGCTTGGGCGATGAAAACCAGCAAACTCTGCACGTCACCAGCCAAGCTTCCCGACATAGTTAGTCCAATGCTGGGCGAGACCATCTTGTGATGTGAAGAGTCCAGTTCAGAATAAGGAGCGCATTGATACTAGACTGCTTATCAGAGAGGCCCTTTTTCAAGGAATGCACCTTTCAGGGGAAATCATTTTCAGCCCTGTTCCAATATAGGAAAAATGGAGGATCTTGCACACGGATCACGAGGACAAAGTAAATTCCGGCGTTCCTGCCGCTTAATATTGACTTCCTTTGAGTTCTTTGGCTCGTACCAGGAATTGTCCTTCTCTCAGTCAAAACAACCTCCATGAGACTAAATCATCACCAAGATCGCTCTTTGTGGATATCTCCTTTCCAACAGAATGTAGCTGATGGAATTATTGCGGTAGTAATAAATGATGGCTAAGTAAACAAAGGATTTTGTCGCTAGTTATGATAGCGGATAGATTGTTGCGACACTCTGGGGAATCGCAACCCCTGTGTCGGGATATCTACCGTCTCCCAATACAATTTAGTTATAGCCCTGTTTGAATAGAGCAAAAGCAGTAAAGCCAGACAGATTTTCTGAAAAAAACATGGTTGACTTGTACCTTATTTCGCTGTAATATTTTCTACAACCGTCTGAAAAGTCTAGCATGAGCCCGCAGAACTGTAGCCAGACAGGTACAGGATCCAGTGAAATTCCAGGGGTGCAGACCCTGGCACGTGCAGGGGGTTTGGCTCGTTGGTCTAGGGGTATGATTCTCGCTTTGGGTGCGAGAGGTCCCGGGTTCAAATCCCGGACGAGCCCAGGTTTTACGTAGAATAGTTTACCTCTGATTGGTTAAAACTAACGGAACCCTGGGCTGCTGTCTACCTGGTTCTAGCTTGGCTGCTTGGTTCTCGAGAGGTCCAGAAAGGTTGAAATCCCAGCTGAGCCCTTGCTTTTTCTCTCATCTTGTCCTTGTGGAACTGAGGGCCGCGTTGCTCGGACAAACCAGTCACAACGACCAAGCTTCCCGTCCTCTCGAATTAGTCGAATGCCATCTTTTGAGGTCAACAGTCCAGCTGTGATTAAGGAGCGTGTCGATGCTGGCCTGTTTATCACAAAAGCCCCTTTTCTGAGAATCCACCCTTTCAGGTTTAGTCTACCTTTGGTTTAGTGCCTTGGAGTACCAGCTTGGGCGATGAAAACCAGCAAACTCTGCACGTCACCAGCCAAGCTTCCCGACATAGTTAGTCCAATGCTGGGCGAGACCATCTTGTGATGTGAAGAGTCCAGTTCAGAATAAGGAGCGCATTGATACTAGACTGCTTATCAGAGAGGCCCTTTTTCAAGGAATGCACCTTTCAGGGGAAATCATTTTCAGCCCTGTTCCAATATAGGAAAAATGGAGGATCTTGCACACGGATCACAAGGACAAAGTAAATTCCGGCGTTCCTGCCGCTTAATATTGACTTCCTTTGAGTTCTTTGGCTCGTACCAGGAATTGTCCTTCTCTCAGTCAAAACAACCTCCATGAGACTAAATCATCACCAAGATCGCTCTTTGTGGATATCTCCTTTCCAACAGAATGTAGCTGATGGAATTATTGCGGTAGTAATAAATGATGGCTAAGTAAACAAAGGATTTTGTCGCTAGTTATGATAGCGGATAGATTGTTGCGACTCTCTGGGGAATCGCAACCCCTGTTTCGGGATATCTACCGTCTCCCAATACAATTTAGTTATAGCCCTGTTTGAATAGAGCAAAAGCAGTAAAGCCAGACAGATTTTCTGGAGGAAACATGGTTATCTTGTACCTTATTTCTCTGTAATATTTTCTACAACCGTCTGAAAAGTCTAGCATGAGCCCGCAGAACTGTAGCCAGACAGGTACAGGATCCAGTGAAATTCCAGGGGTGCAGACCCTGGCACGTGCAGGGGGTTTGGCTCGTTGGTCTAGGGGTCTGTTTCTCGCTTTGGGTGCGAGAGGTCCCGGGTTCAAATCCCGGACGAGCCCAGGTTTTACGTAGAATAGTTTACCTCTGATTGGTTAAAACTAACGGAACCCTGGGCTGCTGTCTACCTGGTTCTAGCTTGGCTGCTTGGTTCTCGAGAGGTCCAGAAAGGTTGAAATCCCAGCTGAGCCCTTGCTTTTTCTCTCATCTTGTCCTTGTGGAACTGAGGGCCGCGTTGCTCGGACAAACCAGTCACAACGACCAAGCTTCCCGTCCTCTTGAATTAGTCGAATGCCATCTTTTGAGGTCAACAGTCCAGCTGTGATTAAGGAGCGTGTCGATGCTGGCCTGTTTATCACAAAAGCCCCTTTTCTGAGAATCCACCCTTTCAGGTTTAGTCTACCTTTGGTTTAGTGCCTTGGAGTACCAGCTTGGGCGATGAAAACCAGCAAACTCTGCACGTCACCAGCCAAGCTTCCCGACATAGTTAGTCCAATGCTGGGCGAGACCATCTTGTGATGTGAAGAGTCCAGTTCAGAATAAGGAGCGCATTGATACTAGACTGCTTATCAGAGAGGCCCTTTTTCAAGGAATGCACCTTTCAGGGGAAATCATTTTCAGCCCTGTTCCAATATAGGAAAAATGGAGGATCTTGCACACGGATCACGAGGACAAAGTAAATTCCGACGTTCCTGCCGCTTAATATTGACTTCCTTTGAGTTCTTTGGCTCGTACCAGGAATTGTCCTTCTCTCAGTCAAAACAACCTCCATGAGACTAAATCATCACCAAGATCGCTCTTTGTGGATATCTCAAAGGATTTTGTCGCTAGTTATGATAGCGGATAGATTGTTGCGACACTCTGGGGAATCGCAACCCCTGTGTCGGGATATCTACCGTCTCCCAATACAATTTAGTTATAGCCCTGTTTGAATAGAGCAAAAGCAGTAAAGCCAGACAGATTTTCTGAAAAAAACATGGTTGACTTGTACCTTATTTCGCTGTAATATTTTCTACAACCGTCTGAAAAGTCTAGCATGAGCCCGCAGAACTGTAGCCAGACAGGTACAGGATCCAGTGAAATTCCAGGGGTGCAGACCCTGGCACGTGCAGGGGGTTTGGCTCGTTGGTCTAGTGGTATGATTCTCGCTTTGGGTGCGAGAGGTCCCGGGTTCAAATCCCGGCGAGCCCAGGTTTTACGTAGAATAGTTTACCTCTGATTGGTTAAAACTAACGGAACCCTGGGCTGCTGTCTACCTGGTTCTAGCTTGGCTGCTTGGTTCTCGAGAGGTCCAGAAAGGTTGAAATCCCAGCTGAGCCCTTGCTTTTTCTCTCATCTTGTCCTTGTGGAACTGAGGGCCGCGTTGCTCGGACAAACCAGTCACAACGACCAAGCTTCCCGTCCTCTCGAATTAGTCGAATGCCATCTTTTGAGGTCAACAGTCCAGCTGTGATTAAGGAGCGTGTCGATGCTGGCCTGTTTATCACAAAAGCCCCTTTTCTGAGAATCCACCCTTTCAGGTTTAGTCTACCTTTGGTTTAGTGCCTTGGAGTACCAGCTTGGGCGATGAAAACCAGCAAACTCTGCACGTCACCAGCCAAGCTTCCCGACATAGTTAGTCCAATGCTGGGCGAGACCATCTTGTGATGTGAAGAGTCCAGTTCAGAATAAGGAGCGCATTGATACTAGACTGCTTATCAGAGAGGCCCTTTTTCAAGGAATGCACCTTTCAGGGGAAATCATTTTCAGCCCTGTTCCAATATAGGAAAAATGGAGGATCTTGCACACGGATCACGAGGACAAAGTAAATTCCGGCGTTCCTGCCGCTTAATATTGACTTCCTTTGAGTTCTTTGGCTCGTACCAGGAATTGTCCTTCTCTCAGTCAAAACAACCTCCATGAGACTAAATCATCACCAAGATCGCTCTTTGTGGATATCTCCTTTCCAACAGAATGTAGCTGATGGAATTATTGCGGTAGTAATAAATGATGGCTAAGTAAACAAAGGATTTTGTCGCTAGTTATGATAGCGGATAGATTGTTGCGACACTCTGGGGAATCGCAACCCCTGTTTCGGGATATCTACCGTCTCCCAATACAATTTAGTTATAGCCCTGTTTGAATAGAGCAAAAGCACTAAAGCCAGACAGATTTTCTGAAAAAAACATGGTTGACTTGTACCTTATTTCGCTGTAATATTTTCTACAACCGTCTGAAAAGTCTAGCATGAGCCCGCAGAACTGTAGCCAGACAGGTACAGGATCCAGTGAAATTCAAGGGGTGCAGCCCCTGGCACGTGCAGTGGGTTTGGCTCGTTGGTCTAGGGGTATGATTCTCGCTTAGGGTGCGAGAGGTCCCGGGTTCAAATCCCAGACGAGCCCAGGTTTTACATTGAATAGTTTACCTCTGATTGGTTAAAACTAACGGAACCCTGGGCTGCTGTCTACCTGGTTCTAGCTTGGCTGCTTGGTTCTCGAGAGGTCCAGAAAGGTTGAAATCCCAGCTGAGCCCTTGCTTTTCTCTCATCTTGTCCTTGTGGAACTGAGGGCCGCGTTGCTCGGACACCAGTCACCACGACCAAGCTTCCCGTCCTCTCGAATTAGTCGAATGGCATCTTGTGAGGTCAACAGTCCAGCTGTGATTAAGGAGCGTGTCGATGCTGGCCTGTTTATCACAAAAGCCCCTTTTCTGAGAATCCACCCTTTCAGGTTTAGTCTACCTTTGGTTTAGTGCCTTGGAGTACCAGCTTGGGCGATGAAAACCAGCAAACTCTGCACGTCACCAGCCAAGCTTCCCGACATAGTTAGTCCAATGCTGGGCGAGACCATCTTGTGATGTGAAGAGTCCAGTTCAGAATAAGGAGCGCATTGATACTAGACTGCTTATCAGAGAGGCCCTTTTTCAAGGAATGCACCTTTCAGGGGAAATCATTTTCAGCCCTGTTCCAATATAGGAAAAATGGAGGATCTTGCACACGGATCACGAGGACAAAGTAAATTCCGGCGTTCCTGCCGCTTAATATTGACTTCCTTTGAGTTCTTTGGCTCGTACCAGGAATTGTCCTTCTCTCAGTCAAAACAACCTCCATGAGACTAAATCATCACCAAGATCGCTCTTTGTGGATATCTCCTTTCCAACAGAATATAGCTGATGGAATTATTGCGGTAGTAATAAATGATGGCTAAGTAAACAAAGGATTTTGTCGCTAGTTATGATAGCGGATAGATTGTTGCGACTCTCTGGGGAATCGCAACCCCTGTTTCGGGATATCTACCGTCTCCCAATACAATTTAGTTATAGCCCTGTTTGAATAGAGCAAAAGCAGTAAAGCCAGACAGATTTTCTGGAGGAAACATGGTTATCTTGTACCTTATTTCTCTGTAATATTTTCTACAACCGTCTGAAAAGTCTAGCATGAGCCCGCAGGACTGTAGCCAGACAGGTACAGGATCCAGTGAAATTCAAGGGGTGCAGACCCTGGCACGTGCAGTGGGTTTGGCTCGTTGGTCTAGGGGTCTGTTTCTCGCTTTGGGTGCGTGAGGTCCCGGGTTCAAATCCCGGACGAGCCCTGGTTTTACGTAGAATAGTTTACCTCTGATTGGTTAAAACTAACGGAACCCTGGGCTGCTGTCTACCTGGTTCTAGCTTGGCTGCTTGGTTCTCGAGAGGTCCAGAAAGGTTGAAATCCCAGCTGAGCCCTTGCTTTTTCTCTCATCTTGTCCTTGTGGAACTGAGGGCCGCGTTGCTCGGACAAACCAGTCACAACGACCAAGCTTCCCGTCCTCTCGAATTAGTCGAATGCCATCTTTTGAGGTCAACAGTCCAGCTGTGATTAAGGAGCGTGTCGATGCTGGCCTGTTTATCACAAAAGCCCCTTTTCTGAGAATCCACCCTTTCAGGTTTAGTCTACCTTTGGTTTAGTGCCTTGGAGTACCAGCTTGGGCGATGAAAACCAGCAAACTCTGCATGTCACCAGCCAAGCTTCCCGACATAGTTAGTCCAATGCTGGGCGAGACCATCTTGTGATGTGAAGAGTCCAGTTCAGAATAAGGAGCGCATTGATACTAGACTGCTTATCAGAGAGGCCCTTTTTCAAGAAATGCACCTTTCAGGGGAAATCATTTTCAGCCCTGTTCCAATATAGGAAA
>NC_069721.1:4731095-4816095 GCF_027358585.1 Pangasianodon hypophthalmus | reverse complement strand
AAATCATCATCAAGATCGCTCTTTGTGGATATCTCCTTTCCAACAGAATGTAGCTGATGGAATTATTGCGGTAGTAATAAATGATGGCTAAGTAAACAAAGGATTTTGTCGCTAGTTATGATAGCGGATAGATTGTTGCGACTCTCTGGGGAATCGCAACCCCTGTTTCGGGATATCTACCGTCTCCCAATACAATTTAGTTATAGCCCTGTTTGAATAGAGCAAAAGTAGTAAAGCCAGACAGATTTTCTGAAAAAAACATGGTTGACTTGTACCTTATTTCTCTGTAATATTTTCTACAACCGTCTGAAAAGTCTAGCATGAGCCCGCAGAACTGTAGCCAGACAGGTACAGGATCCAGTGAAATTCCAGGGGTGCAGACCCTGGCACGGGCAGGGGGTTTGGCTCGTTGGTCTAGGGGTATGATTCTCGCTTCGGGTGCGAGAGGTCCCGGGTTCAAATCCCGGACGAGTCCTGGTTTTACGTAGAATAGTTTACCTCTGATTGGTTAAAACTAACGGAACCCTGGGCTGCTGTCTACCTGGTTCTAGCTTGGCTCCTTGGTTCTCGAGAGGTCCAGAAAGGTTCAAATCCCAGCGTGTCAATGCAGGCCTGTTTATCACAAAAGCCCCTTTTCTGAGAATCCACCCTTTCAGGTGTAGTCTACCTTTGGTTTAGTGCCTTGGAGTACCAGCTTGGGTGATGAAACCCAGCAATCTCTGCACCTCACCAGCCAAGTTTCCCTACATAAGGTAAAATGTAGAAAGTGTATTTCAAAAACGCAAGATAGGGCCAGCAGAGAATTAAAAAAAAAATCCAAAAGTAAATCAAAGCAGGTTCTACTGGATAACAGAAACACATGATACCAAAGGCACAAAATCTCAAGAACAGGCAGTAAGTAGATAAATCCAAATCCAGAACAGTCAGAAAACAACTAGGGCTTAGTCATGGCAGAAGAAACACTGAGCAAAAAATTGAGGAATAGGGCAACTTAAATACACCCACAGGAACCCAGGCACTGGTCAAAACAATGAACTTAATTACAGACACAAAAAAAGTAACTAAAACACTCAAGGGGGACCTCTAGTGGTCAGAACAAACCCAAAACACTGACAGGACCCCTCCCTCTAGGAACGGCTCCTGATGCTCCTCAGTGGATAATCAGATATGTTATTCCCTGAGTATGTTATTCCCTGATTAGTCCAGGGTCCAGGATGTCCCGTGCAGGAACCCAGGAGCGTTCCTCAGGGCCATAGCCCTCCCAGTCCTCCAGGTACTGAAGAGATCCTCGTACTCGACGAGAACCCAGTATCCGAAGGACTGTGTAGGCAGGCCGGCCTCCAATGATTCGATGAGGAGGGGGAGGTCTGACTGCGGGAGTAAAAGGAGAAGAAACAACAGGCTTAAGTAAAGAAACATGGAAGGTAGGATTTATTCTTAGAGATCTAGGTAAAAATAAATGGTTGGAAACTGAATTTACTCTCAATGCAATGCGGAAAGGTCCAATGAACCATTGAGTCAGCTTGCGGGACTCCACATGCAGCAGCAGATTCTTAGTGGAGAGCCACACCCATTGGCCCAGACATAAGGTGGGTGCAGATCACCGACGATGGTTAGCCTGCCGCTGATACTGCTCAGAGGTCTGGAAAAGTTTGAGTCTGGCCTTCCTCCAGGTCAGGCAGCAGTGTCTTACAAAATGTAGAGCTGAAGGAACCCCGACTTCTGCCTCTTGATTAGGGAACAATGGTGGTGTAAATCCAAACTGGCACTCGAAAGGAGACATGCCAGTGGCTGAGGAACACAGCGTATTATGGGCATACTCTGCCCAAATAAGAAAGGATGCCCAGGAGGTTGGGTTCTTGGCAGTCATGCACCTCACTGTAGTTTCCAGGTCCTGGTTTAGCCTTTCAGTTTAACCATTAGACTCTGGGTGACTTCTCTAGTCCCCAGAAGTCAACAGAAGGCATGCCAGAAGCGGGATTTAAACTGTGGTCCTCTGTCTGTAACAATGTCCTGAGGGATACCGAAGATTTGGAACACATGTTCAATGACAATTTCTGCAGTTTCCTTGGCCAAAGGTAACTTGGGTAATGGGATACATTGGCATGCTTTGGAGAATCGGTCAACTATTACTAGAATGGTGTTGTTACCTTTGTATGGTGGGAGCCCAGTGATGAAGTCCATAGAGAGGTGAGACCAGGGTCGTTTGGGGATCGGAACAGGATGGAGCAAACCTTGAGGTAACTGATGGGAGACCTTCCCCTGAATGCACGTAGGGCAAGCAGCCACAAATGCCTGAATATCTTCCTTAATGGTAGGCCACCAAAACCTTCTTTGAAGGAAGTCAAGGGTCTGAGCTGCCCCAGGATGGCAAGTGAGGCGAGAGCTGTGACACCATCAGAGCACTTGGGATCAGACAGTGCTTGGGACAAATAGGCAGTTAGCTGGCCACCCTCCAGGGTCTGGTTCTTGAGCTTGGGCCCTCCTTACCGTTGCCTCAATATTCCATTTAACTGGAGCCACCACTTTAGAGCTAGGGATAATGGGGCCTACCGGCTCCTCTTGACTAGTGGCTGAGTAAACTCGAGACAGAGCATCAGGTTTCAGGTTCTTGGAACCCAGTTGATATGACAAAGTGAACTGAAATCGGTTAAAAACAAAGACCATCGGGCCTGGCGTGGATTGAGGCGTTTAGCCTGCTGGATATACTCTAAATTCTTGTGATCTGTGAGGACCAAGAACTGGTGTTTTAGCTCGAGAAAATCAAAATGTCGTCTAGGTAGACAAACACAAACAGATTTAACATGTCTTGGAGAACATCATTGATTAGAGCCTGAAAAACCGCGAGTGCATTAGTGAGGCCAAAGAGCATAACTTGATACTCATAATGCCCTGATGGGGTGTTGAAAGCGGTCTTCCATTCATCTCCTTGCCTCATGTGCACTAGATGGTATGCGTTGCGCAGGTCAAGTTTGGTGAAGATTGAGGCCCCTTGGAGCAACTCGAAGGCAGAGGACATGAGGGGTAGAGGGTAGCGGTTTCGAATAGTGATCTTATTGAGACCTCTGTAATCAATGCAAGGGCGAAGACCCCCATCTTTCTTGCCCACAAAGAAGAACCCCGCTCCAGCCAGAGAGGTGGAGGCTCGTATGAACCCTGTAGCAAGGGCTTCCTTAATGTAGTTGTCCATGGCCTCCCGCTCAGGAGGGGATAGTGAGAAGATACGGCCTCTGGGGGAATGGTGCCCGGGAGCAGATCTATGGCACAATCATAAGGATGATGTGGAGGTAGTGTGGTGGCTCTACGCTTGCTGAAAACTTGGACAACAGTCTTTTTGTGATTGAAGACACAAAGGCTGAGTAGCTGGTACAGAAGGAACTGCGGGCTTCCAAGCTGGCTGTGGCCCATGACAAGGCTCTCCCGGAGAGATGCCTGCGCTGAGCTGGTGGAAGGCAGAAAGAGCTAAAGTCCATGATTGCAAGACATTCAAAGATGCCTTCATGACAGCTTTCCTTCCTGAGGACTACCTAGCAGAGTTGGAGGACAAGCAATGGTACAACAGGCGGGGCAGAAACTTAGAGATTTTGCCTATGATTACCTTGCACTCTGTTTGAAATGGAAAGCAGACATCATGGAGGAGGAGTTGGTAAGCTGCATCCTGAATAACATCAAACAATCCCAGGGTTGCAGGCTGCCAAAGAGGGACATGGGTGTGAAGGACTATTGGCAAAAGGTGGGAATGTTGATACCAAGGAAAAAGGTTTCAAGAAACTGCCTGGAAGCCAAGGTTCTAAAAAGCTTGCTGGGATGTCAATTACACAGCCTCATGACTTCAGGCTTGTCACACCCTCCATAGTCCAGGTACCACTAAAGGTTGCTGGGAAAGAAATAAGAGCGATTATTGACACAGGCAGCATGTATACCCTGATGCAGCAGAAGATATGGAGAAAACTGAAAGAGGATGTAGTCCACACTGACCCACACCACCAGCAAAAATTCATCATGGCAGAAAGTGCATGTCTCCAGACCCAAGAATCCGATCCCATATGAGTGGCACAGTATCACCTGGACATTAGACACATACATCATGGATGACACCCACTTGACCTGTGCCGTTAACCTGGGGTTAGACTTTATCATAAAGACTGTTGCAGTTCTTGATGTGGCTAACAACCGGTACGGGCTGCCTTCAGGACAAAGATATGATTGCCATTCATTCATGGCCTTTCATCACCACCAGTATACTGAGCCAGTCCACCATGGTGAAACACCATATTTTCCACCCTGCACCAGTGAAAAGTCGGGCATACAGTGTTGAGCGGGCTGAGAGGAAGAATCTGCTTTGTGTACATCGATGATATCATCATATACTCCCAGACCTGTGAACAGCACACTAAAGACATCAGTGCTGTATTACAGAAACTCACCCAAGCTAATCTCACCCTCAACATGAAAAAATGCCACTTCTTTAAACAACAGCTGAAGATTTTAGGCCATATTGTCTTGGGACGAGGGGTGGAAACTAACGCTGAAAAAACCCAAGTGGTAGCAGACTACCCAGTATCAACTGATATTCAATTCAATTCAATTTTATTTGTATAGCGCTTTTAACAATGTACATTGTCACAAAGCAGCTTTACAGAAATAAATGGATTCACAAAAATATATTGTAAATATTTGAATTTATCACTGTGAATTTATTCCTAATGAGCAAGCCAGTGGCGATGGTGACAAGGAAAAACTCCCCAAGATGATATGAGGAAGAAACCTTGAGAGGAACCAGGCTCACAAGGGAACTCATCCTTATCTGGGTGCAACGGATAGTGTGATTATAAATAAATCCCTTCTATTATTGTGTACTATATGGACAAATAGTTCAATTGTGCAACCAATAAATTCATCACAGTTTTTACAAGAAGTCCGGCTGGTTAAAATCTATCCACTGTCCACTGATGGAGTCCTGAGTACGAAGCTGCTCGTGGCAACTGCAGCCCCAAAGCCACTACAGCAATCGCAGTCCCAAGCCATTACAGTACAGCTCCCCATATGTGATCCCCATGCCATCTCCACATCCCCCAGGTGGCACCATCCCCAGCAATCCAAACAGTTCTTCAGGCGGTCCATATGGGGCCACCCCCAGCAGCAGCGAGCAAACTCAACCGATGAGAACTCCAACCAGAAGTAGGGCATCAGGATGGGTCAGGCAGCGAGGAGGAGCAGAAGGGGTCAGGATCACTGACATCACTGGCATCTCAGAAGTAGCATGTGTAGCTCGACAGAGAGTGAGGGAGAGAGAGAGATGGAGAGAGGAAGAGATTGTTAGGTAAGCTTTTGTCCTCTAATGGTTAAGGACAATGTACTTTGTGTGCAGAGTGCAGGCAGGGACTCCGGCAAGACTAGCTATGACAGCATAACTAAAAGGGAGAGCCAGAAGCTAACACAGACATGAGGGCACCCTGGGACATAGGGCAGCCAGCCACTCCACCGTCGACAAACCTGAGTGAACATGTGAGAGTGGGGGGGCGACAGCATCCAAACATCCCAGTTCACCACAACACTCTATGCCTGTGAAACCCTCCAGACCTGCCCCTGTACCTAAGAAAACTATTCACTAAAGGCTTGACTAAACAAATATGTTTTCGGCCTAGACTTAAACACTGAGACTGTGTCTGAGCCCCGAACACTAAGTGGAAGGCTATTCCATAATTGTGGGGCTTTGTAAGAGAAAGCTCTAACCCCAGCTGTAGCCTGCATTATTTGAGGTACCAACAAATAGCCTGCACCTTTTGATCTGAGTAGGCTTGGCGGATCATAAAAGACCAAAAGTTCACTCAGGTACTGTGGCGCGAGACCATTTAGTGCTTTATAGGTCAATAGTAGTATTTTAAAATCAATACGAAATTTGATTGGGAGCCAATGCAGTGTGGATAAGATAGGGGTGATGTGGTCATATCTTCTGGTTCTAGTAAGGACTCTCGCTGCTGCATTCTGGACTAACTGGAGCTTGTTTATGCATCTACTGGAACATCCAGACAGTAAGGCATTACAATAATCCAACCTAGAGGTAACAAAAGCATGAACTAATTTTTCTGCATCGTGTAGTGACAATATATTTCTTATTTTAGCAATATTTCTGAGATGAAAGAAAGCAATCCTAGTTATATTATCTACATGGGCTTCAAAAGAAAAACTAGAGTCGATAATCACACCAAGGTCTTTTACTGCTGCACATGATGAAACAGAAAGGTCATCTAGAGTTATTATGTAATCAGAAAGCTTACTTCTAGCTGCATGTGGTCCTAGTACAAGTACTTCTGTCTTGTCAGAATTAAGTAAGAGAAAGTTAATAAGCATCCAGTTTCTAATGTCTTTTACACATTTCTCAACTTTATTAAGCTGGTGTCTGTCATCTGGCTTTGCTGAAACATACAACTGTGTGTCATCAGCGTAACAGTGGAAGCTAATACCGTGCTTACGGATAATTTTGCCCAGAGGTAGCATATATAGAGAAAAGAGCAGTGGGCCTAAAACAGAGCCTTGCGGGACACCAAACTTTACCTTAGTATGAGAAGAGAAGTCGCCATTTACGTTTACAAACTGATAACGATCAGTCAAATAAGACCTGAGCCAGGAAAGGGCTGTTCCCTTAATGCCTACTACATTTTCTAGTCTATCGAGGAGAATAGCATGATCAATGGTATCAAAAGCTGCACTAAGGTCAAGCAACACAAGCAAGGAGACACAACCCTGATCAGAGGCCAGTAGTCATTTACAACTTTTACCAGTGCTGTCTCTGTGCTATGATGAGGCCTAAATCCTGACTGATACACTTCATGAATGTTATTCCTATGTAAGTATGAGCATAGCTGCTGTGCTACAACCTTTTCTAGGACCGTGGAGATAAAGGGGAGGTTTGATATTGGTAGACAGCTGACAGGGGTCAAGGTCAGGTTTTTTAATCAAGGGCTTGATAACTGCTAATTTAAAAGATTTAGGTACATAGCCAATGCTAAGGGAAGAATTGATTATCTTTAGAAGAGGTTTGACTGTTTCAGGAATTATCTGTTTGAGGAAACAAGTAGGTAAAGGATCTAGCATACAGGTTGATGATTTTGATGAAATTAGTGAAATTAGTTCAGTCTCTTCAAGGGGAGTAAAGCGTTGTAGTTGTTTATCTAATATTACCATATTATCATCTACAGGGTTAGTTATAGAACTGCCCGGTTTTAAATTAATAGTCTGAATTTCTAGTCTGATATTTTCAATTTTACCATTGAAAAAATTCATGAAGTCATCGCTGCTATATAATGATTGTGTGCGTGTTTCTATTGTGATCTTATTCCTAGTTAATTTTGCTACAGTATTAAATAAGAATCTAGGATTATTTCTGTTATCTTCAATTAGGGTGGAGAGATACACTGATCTAGCAGCACTAAGAGCTTTCTTATAGCTCAAAAGGCTCTCCTTCCATGCTATTTGAAATACTACCAATTTAGTTTGACGCCATTTACGTTCTAGTTTTCGAGTGGTCTGTTTTAAAGTTCGTGTGTGATTGCTATACCAGGGTGCTAGCTTTTTCTCCCTAATTATTTTTCTTTTAAGTGGAGCTACCTTATCTAGCGAGTTGCAGAACGTTGATTCTAAACATTCAGTTGCCTGGTCAAGTTCTTTGGGATCAGACAGTGATCCAATCATGGTTGATAAATCTAGGAGATTACTGATAAAACTCTGTGCAGTTGTTGACGTGAACATACGTTTGACATGGTGACGTGGCAAGGTGCATATACTAATTAATGTACTGATTATTACACATTTTAAATGAGATGAGGTAATGATCTGAGATAGCTTCAGACTGTGGACATGAGACTATATTTTCTATATTTAATCCGAATGTTAGTATTAAATCAAGAGTGTGACCACCACTATGGGTAGGTCCTATTACATTCTGATTAACCCCTACAGAATCTAGAATGGACACAACTGCTGTTCTCAGAGGGTCATCTGGATTATCAAAATGAATATTAAAGTCTCCAACAATTAATGCCTTGATATGAAGACTCTTTAGTGCTTCTTGGGTTTAACAGGCTGGTACTATAAGTTTATTCCAGGTTTTGGTGGAGTGTTTGGGAATGGAGGCACTTCTTAGAAGGAGTGGAGTTTGAGGTTTTTACTGACCATGCTGTGCTCGCCTGGGTGTTCAACTACCCAAAGACCTCCTCTTGACTGACAAGATGTACCCTCTGGGTACAACAGTTTAACTTCCAAGTGTGCTACAGAAAGGGCCGTCTAAACACTGAACCAGATGTCTTGTCGAGGGCCTTTGAACCTCTTTCTGTGGGCTTTGCACCTTGCTTAAATGTCATCCATCACCACCACCAAACAGACCTACCCCATTCCTTATCTGAAATCGCTCAAGCTCAGAACACAGACAACAACTAAAGGCGAAGCAACAGGACCAACATACACCCACCCGGTTTTAATGGCCACCATAAAGTCAGAATTTCTGCTGCTTAATATTGGCTTCCTTTGCATTGGTGGGCTCGTACAGGGTAGAAAAAAAAACTTAATTTAGACTAAATCAGTCAACAACCCTGTTTGTGGATGTCTCTTTTCCAAGAGAATGCAGTTGATGGAATTATTGCAGCAGTAATAAATCATTCTTGCTAGTTATAATAACAGATAGGTCTAGGGGTAGGATTCTCGCTTTGGGTGCGAAAGGTTCTGGATTCAAATCCCAGGTAAGCCCTTTCTTTCCTGTTAACTCATCCTTCTGTAATCAAGGGAGATTTTGCTTGCCCCCTTAACCAAGCTTCACAAGATATTCAGTTGAATACAAAGAGCTAGCTACTTGGTTCTCACTTGGCTGAGTTCAAATCCCGGACGAGCCCAGGTTTTACGTTGTGTAGTCTACCTCTGGGTGGAAAAAAACTAACAGAACCTTGGTCCACTGCCTACTTGGTTCTTGCTTGGCTGCTTGATTCTCGAGAGATCCGAAAAGGTTTAAATCCCAGATGAGAGATTGCTTTCCTCTCAGCTTCTTTTTTTGTAATGGTGGGCTGTTTTGCTCAGACACCAGTCAGCACGACCAAGCTTTCCGTCATTGTTAGTCGAATGCCATCTTGTGATGTCAACACTCCTGCTCTGATTAAGGAGCGTGTTGATGCTAGTCTGTTTATCACAAAAGCCCCTTTTCAAGGAATCCACACTTACAGGTTTATTCTAATGTTGCTTTAGTGCCTTGGAGTACCAACTTCGGTGATGAGAACCAGTATACTCTCTATGTCACCAGCCAAGCTTCATGACACAGTTAGTCGATAAGCAAATAATCGTGGCTTCTCTGTGTATCAATCCTATTTTTTGTGTCATGGCTTCAGTGTCTATCAGTGTTGAAGAAGGCATGGCTTTTTTTTATCTTTCAGTTTCTATTAAAAGAGCATTTTTTATATCTAGCAGCCTCCTTGGAGGTGGCATGATTTTAAGTCTGTCAGTCTCTATTGGAGGATGCATGTCTTCTGTGTGTATAATTCTTCTTTTTGCATTACTTCTTTGTATATCAGTCCTGTTCAAGGAGGTTTGGTTTCTGTGTTTATCAGTCTCTATTGTTCAGTGTCTGGATTGTGTGCATGTCAGTCTTGTTTGTGCAGGCAGCGCTTCAATATCTATTAATTTATTGAAGTAAGCCTTGCGTCTCTCACTTTCTGTTGAAGTAGGCATAGCTATTGTGTGCATCAGTCTTTATTGGAGGTGACCTGACTTCTGTATTTATCAGTCTCTATGACAGAAGGCATGGCTTCTGTGTGCCTAAGACCTATTTGCTGAGGCATGGCTTCTGTGTATCAGTCCTATTATAGGACAGTCCTTTTGGAGAAAGTGTGGCTTCTATGTCCATCAGCCTCTTTTAGAGGAGGCAAGATTGTATTTGTCTCAGTCTGATTTGTGGTGGCATATCTTCTGTGTCAGTCAGTCCTATTGGAGAAGGAGTGGCTTCTGTTTCTATCAGCCTTTGTCACTTTCTCTTAAAATAGGCATGACTTCTGTGTCCAGCAGTCTTAAATGAGGAAGCATTCCTTCTGTGTCTATCAATCTCTATTGGAGAAGGGTTGGCTTCTGTGTATATCAGTCCTGTTTGTGGAGGTAGGGCTTCAATGACTATCAGTCTTATTGAAGGAGGCATGACTTCTTTGTCTCTCACATTTAACTGACGGAGGCATGGTTTCTGTTTCCTTCAGTCTTAATGGAGAAGACATTCCTTCTGTGTCTATCAGTTCTGTCTGTAGAAGCATGGCTTCTCTGTATTTCAGTCCTTTTGGAGGAGATGTGAATTCTTTGTCTATCAGTTTCTATTTTAGAAGACATGGCTTCTATGTTTTTCAGTCCTATTTATGGTGGTTGGGCTTCACTGTCTGTCAGTCTTATTGGGGGAGGCTTGATTGATTTGTTTATCAAATATAATTGAAGGAGATATGTTTTCTGCATCTATCAATCTCTATTGCAGGAGGTGTGGCTTCTGGGTATATCTGTCCTATTTGTCAAGGGAGGGCAAAGGTATTCAAACTGTGGGCTCTGAGATCTAAAATAGCACCCAAAAATAAATATTTAAATGTCTGTTTTAGACCTGCCAACCTTTACACATGTTATGTAGGATCTTCACATTTTTTTGCTGAATACAAAATATGTCAAATGAACAGTCTTTTTCCCCTAATAAAAACGGCAGATGAGACAAATGGCGTGAATCTGGAATGCAGAATTGACAGTTGTGCAGGTGTTTTGAGCTCTCTGCTTGAAATGTGCCCAGATATGGCACTCTCTCTTTCTGTCATAGTAAATGAAGATTTTTTTTAGTTCACTGTGACTGGGAAATAAAATCTATCAAAGTGTGTGCAACTTAACTATCATTAAATAAGTGTAAAATATCAGTTAATTATATTTATTAGGGATGAAAAAACAGCGTATGAAAAAGAAAAAGTAAATATATAAAAAAATGTAAATATTTGCTAATACAGTTAAATAGGCCTGCAACAAAGTGAAAGATTGAACACTTTACAAATAATGTTGATGGTAATTAAAACTAGACAACAATTTAATGAATGTGCATTATAGTTTATGATAGATGATTTGCTCAACCTTAAACACAGCTTCATTAAACACATACTACCAAAAAATAGTCTAACAATAAAAAGGTTTTAAGACATATTTATACCCATTGTACAAAATGTTTTATTAACAAAAATGTGCAGAGACTAAAAAAAAATTAAAAGTAATAAAATTGCCTATCCATAACATTATGAAAATTACTTCATAGTAAATGTAATGTGAATGTAAAATCACATTAAATCATATAAACTCCAAACATTAATGAAGAAGACTTCAGGTAGACTACTCATGACCTGACTTTCTTATTTCACAACTGATGAATAATTCTGTTCTAAATGTTCAGTTACATAATTTTATTTTTCCATAAATATCTGCCTAAGGAGGCATGACTTCTTTGTCTATCACTTTCCATTGAAAGAGTGAAACACCATGCAAAACTGCACAGACAGTAACCCAAGCTCCATATAGAACCCTGGAGTTGTGAGGCAGCAATGCAACCCACTGCATCTTGTACCTCCGACAAACAGGCCAGCATGTGAATTGGTTGTGCTAAAATTGCCCGCTGGTGTGAATGAATGTGTGAATGTGTCAGTTTGTTATGCAGAGTGTATTCCTGCTTCACGCCCAGTTTTCCTTGGATAGGCTCTGGATGTACCACATCCCTGACAGAGTGGTTACAGAAGATGAATGAATGCAGACGTATGGGCGTGTAGTATCGGGTACTGGCGATTCAGTGGATTTCTTTGAGTGCATGCATTGTGACTCAAGGCTGCAACGGGCTGAACACAGACATGCAGAGGAATACATGAGAAAAGTGCTCTTTTATTTACAAAAAGGGGCAGGGGGAAAAGCGTGCTGATAAGGTCCAGTATCTTGTGGCAGGCTGTGCAGCGCGCGGGCACTTATGGACGTCCCGTAGAGGGCACATGGCAGTGTGCAGCCGGAGAGAATCGTCGTGTGAGCTGTCTTCTTCGTCTGCGTAAGAGAGAGAGAGAGGGACCAGACAGAGGGGTAGAAATAGGTCACCTGGCTGCCTCTGTATTGCCCTTTTATACGCTTGGCATTTCTGCAAGAGGGTAGAGAGCTGCCGCTGCAATTATTTCTTGCCAGCTGTGTGTGATTTAGCCACCCCGCCTTGCAGCATCTTGGCAGCAGCTGTCCGAGGAGTGTGTTGTTTTTGTGCGAGGGCTGCATGCCCGCTGTCACAGCATGTTTTAAAACCCGGTGTGTATGGGTGCAGAGGAAAACGTAGGGGGAACTTGGAATTTCAGCAGAGCTCTGGGCTCACTTTTATTTTCAGCAGCTTTTCCAGTGCACTTTCAAAAACTCAACACAAAAAAACAAACCAACAGAAATGCAATCAAAAAGAGGCCATCACTAGCTCTCTCATTTTGTTCCAGGTTCACACAGGCGTGTGTGTGTTGCAAGCTTAGCCAGCTATGCCATTCTATCCCTCTGGCTCACAGCAGTCCCTGAAAGCCCAAATAAACACACACAGGTAAGCTGGCAGTAATAAGACACAGGTGAGAATCATCACACATTCAACCCGCCTCCTCTCCGTTGGCAACTGATGCTTGATCATTCCCCCTGCTGCAGCAAATGTATTTTAAATTACATGTGGCTAATGCTGTGTTGTGACTAGGCTCTGCTATGGAATGTTATCCCTGTACTTCAATACGGATCTGAGACAATGAAAACATACATGCGTGCATCAAAGAGGTAAACAGAGACTTCTCATGGCTAGTTTATCTGACATTATTAGTTGTAATCGCTGGCTGATCTGTTATGTTTGTAACCAGTTGTCTAGTTTGCTAAATTGAGTGTTACACTGATACACATATGGTTGTTGTTTAAGTATTATAAAATTAGCGCAACCCATCGTAACTCTTATCATACATATTACAAGTAAGATGTAGGTCAGACTGTAGTAAGTGTTCTAAGAATATAGTAGCCTATTTTCTTGATAATTAGCTCTCAGCTAGTGTGATAATAGCTAGGTTTAGCCTTCATGTACTATGGCTACTGTAAAGTATGAAATCTGTTTCTGATTGTGTCTTAATATGACTGTCAGTTGTTCTTGTTTAGTTGCAGAATCACACACCCTTATACCTGATGGCAAATTACTGCTCAGGAAATAAATATACACGTGACTCAATACTCTCATGCATTCTGATCAATGCTCCATAATGGTTACAATGTTTTATTTGTTAATTTTTTTTTTTTTTCATTTTTTAACAGTTAAATTGCATAAAGCTGTTTCCAATGCTGCCCCTGCTGAGAGGTTCTCCTAAAATGCCCAGTGTTTAGAGGCAGTAGTGGTGTCAGCATTGATGAGTGGATTGAGGAAGTACAGGCCAGCATTCATGTCTGACATTTAGGGTACCTTGATCAAGCCAATTTCATGCTTGACCATCTAGAAGGGGAGGTGAAATAAGTTATAGGCCTAGGACAGAGAGGGAAGACCCACAAAAGATTCTGTCTGTTCTTAAGGAGCTGTATGGGGATTTCACATCTTGCATTGCCTTGAATTTTTTTTTGGTTGAAACCAGTTGGAAAGAGAATCTCTGCAAGAGTACTCCCATGCCCTTCTTGTCCTTATGACAAAGATTAAGCAGTGTGTTCCTAAAGTACTTAAAGTAGCACTTAAAAAATTTTTATTGTCTGAGCGCTTGTCTATTACCTCCCCACCAGAGTTTTTGGACTGATGGTATTCCTAGTTTGTGACCTAGCGAGCCAGTATCAGAATGTATTTTTGTCGGTCTGGTTAAGGGTGTCTGCCAAATGCCATAAATGTAATGTAAATGTATTGCAGTGTCTAATTCTGATGTATGGTCAGTTTGTAGAACATTATTGATTCTGCTCTCTGCAGAGAATTGAAATGTTTGTTTCGCCTGATGCCAGGGCTCTCCATGCTGAGACATGCTAAAGACAGCAAGCAGAGGCCATCCACGTCAGATCTGCCTAAAATAAACTCAACAGATCTTGGACTAAGGAAAATTTAACATTCAACATGGCAATCATTCAGCTTGTTCAGTGTGTTAAGTGCAGGATTTTTAGTCATTCTTCCTCTTTGATTAGTAGTTGCTTTATTTGTGATGTGTATATTAGTTAGCTCTCTGATGGAGAAGATTGCGGCATTGGAGGTGCGCATCCAGACTCTAGAGAATGTTACCAAGAGTGAGAGCAGCATAGTTTCTGTAGGGGAAAGTCTGGATACCTTAGGCCGGTGGTTCCCAAACTTGGGTTACAGAGGGGGTACGTGAACAAAATGCTGAGATTTACCGTACATTGAATTCTATCCCACTCTAAAATAACATTCAAACTGAGCATGTAATTCTCATAGGCAAAATATGTACTTGTGCCCCCACTCGTGTACAAACAGCAAAATGGTTGTGCCATAAAAAGTCAAATACATGACATCCAATCAAATTACCCCATCTTTTGCAGTGAAAAATGCTTCCGCTCAAGCATCATGCATAAGTGCACATCTTACCACATCATTTATCACCAGCACATGGCTAGGTAATGAAGCAAAGTAATAGCTAGTAAGATTAAAATGGATAAGTGGCTACAAAGAACTCAGATTGCAGCCACAGAGAGAAGGTCTACTCCCTCCAGCTCAACTGATCCACAATCTTATGACAGCAGTACTCCAGGTCCCTCTAACAGTGCAGTAGCAGGCATGAGTTCACCCACTGGTACTAGCCTGGTTCATACCGATACTGACAGCAATGCGTTCGAAGTTAAAATGCCACCTCACCTTCACCAGCAATTCGCAGAAAGACCATCAAAGAGAATGTAAATAAATATTATGAGAAATATATTTCTTTGGGCTTACATACATTGGCAGTGTATTATATGTGCACAAGTACTCTCCCATAACTGCATGAAACCAAAATGTTTGCACAGGCATTTAGAAACAAAGCATGCTACTTTGAAAAATAAACATCAAGAGAGTTTCAAAAGACAATTAAGACAACTCAGGAGTAGTAGGGACCTTATAACAGCATCAGAAAACCTTATTAGGAAGGGTCTGGAAGGCAGAGCAACTGGTGAGGAGATTTTTAAAGTCTTAGATAGCTTTGCAATTTCACATGAACTTTTGTCAAGAACAAATATAGGTATTCTGTGAGGCATTTATTTAAAATACATATGATTGGTTGTATACAAATGATATGTTTGGTAAAAGGGAGATATTTTACAAGTTAAATGTGTCACATGTTCACGTTTTCAAAATACTTTGTGTAACTGTAGTATAAGTGTGAAAGAGGGAGTATGCAGAAGGATGGTAAATGCCTGGGGGGTATCCCTAGGGGGTATAAAAAGTTAGGGAACCATTGCTTTAGGTGGAGTTAATAACCACCCAACTCTGGCAGTAAAGCCCTAACAGCAGGGCGAATGGGTGAAGACTCTGCAGCAGAATCGCAAAGCCAAAGCTAGTGGTAATCTTATGGTCTTAGGCAAACATAGGTTTTGAAAGGTAGTTTTTCACATCGGAGCAAATGATATACGCCTTTGTCAGTCAGAGGTTACTAAGAGTAACATTGTAGATGTGTGTAAATATACAGTCAGGTCCACCACCACAATGGATTTGAAATGAAGCAATCAAGATGTGATTGAAGTGTAGATGTTCAGCTTTAATTCAAGAGGTTAAAAAAAAATTACATTAACCATTTAGGAATTATAGCCATTTTTGCAGAGTCTCTCTGTTTTGCTAGCCTCAAAAGTAATTGGACAAACTAACATAATCATAAATATTAGGATTATTTTTAATACTTGGATGCAAATCCTTTGCAGTCAATGACTGCCTGAAGTCTGGAACCCATGGACATCACCAAATGCTGAGTTTCCTCCCTTGAGATGCTTTGCCAGGCCTTTACTGCAGTGGCCTTCAGTTGCTGCTGGTTTGTGGGTCTTTCTACCTTCCGATTTGTCTTCAGTAAGTGAAAAGCAGCTCAATTCAGTTGAGATCATCAGACATTTAAGAACATTTCATTTCTTTGCTTTAAGAAGCTCTTGGGTTGTTTTCACAGTACATTTTGGGTCATTATCCATCTGTACGGTGAAGCGCCATCCTATCAGTTTTGCAGCATTTGACTGAATCTGAGTAGAAAGTATAGCACTATACACATCAGAATTCATCCTGCTACTTCTGTAAGCAGTGACCCAGTTCAATTGCCAGCCATAGATGCCCATGCCATAACACTTCCTCCACATGTTTGACAGATGATGTGGTATGCTTTGGATCATGAGTCCTCTGCTTCCTTCTCCATTCTACATTCTCTTTCCATCATTCTGGTACAAATTACTCTTGCATCAGCACTGGTCAAGCTTTTTTATTTATTTATTTTTTTTAAGAGTTTTTTTTTTTTAAGAAAAGTCAAGAGTTCCTATGAACAGCTACCACATGTAAATTCAAAGCTTGGAATAAACTCCAGACCTTTTATTTCCTTAAAAAAACCCTTGCATTAAAGCTGAAAGTCTACACTTCAATCACATCTTGAATGCTTCATTTGGATATAAATCCATTTCGATGGTGTACAGAGGCAAAATTACTAATGCTTATGGGCCTGACTGCATACATCAGCCTCATATAACTGGCAGAGGAGAAGGTGTCACAGTTATTTATGAATGATAATCTAGGCATCTCACAAAAACCTGGGCATAAATTCAACACGTTTCAAGTTCTTTATACAAACATATGTAGCCACAAAAAATAAGTCTACCTAGTCGATTCCACTAATTATTATTTACACACCCCCAGGGCCATATTCTGAATTTCTTCATGAATTTGCTAATTTCATCTCACACTCATACTTTAGACAAAGCATTAATTGTTGGATACTTTAATATTCATTTTGCATTTTGCCATAAGCCAGAAGACACAGTGGTTGTGTCCATTCTAGATTCAGTATGAGTTAATCAGAATGTAATAGGACCCACTCATAATGGTGGTCACACTCTTGATCTAATACTAACATTTGGATTAATTATAGAAAATAAAGTCATATTTCCATAGTCTGAAGCTATCTTAGATCATTATCTCGTCTTATTTAAAATGTGTCTTGGTCACAATATATGCACCTTGCAATGCTACCCCATCAAAATTACATTCAGGTCAGCTACTGCACATAGTTTTATCAATAATCTCCCAGAGTTATCAACTTTGACTGGATCACCATCTGACCTCACGGAACTTAATCAGATGACTGAATGCTTAGAGTCAGCATTCCGCTATACTCTAGATAATGTAGCTCCACTTAAAAGAAAAATAATTAGTGAGAAAAAACTAGCACCCTGGTATAATGATCATACACACACACACCTTGAAACAGACCACTAAAAATTAGAACATAAATGTTATCAAACTCCAGGAGAGCCTCCTGAGCTATAGAAAAACTCTTAGCGCTGTTAGCTCAACGTATCTCTCCACCGAAATAGAAGATAACAAAAATAATCCTAGATTATTATTTAATACTGTAGCAAAATTAACTAGGAATAAGACCACCACAGAAGCATGCACACCATCAATATGTAGTAGCGATGACAAAATTGAAAATATCAGGCAAAATATTCAGACTATTAATTTAAAACCAGGCAATTTGATAACTAACCATGTAGATAACGATATAATCATATCAGATCAGCGATTAGAATGTTTTACTCCCCATTGAGAGGACTAATTTAGCCGATTTCCTCATCAAAATCATCAACTTATGTCCTTACCTACACATTTCTTCAAACAGATACAGAAGCAATTGAGCCTCATCTAAAAATAGTCATTTCTTCCCTTAGTACTGGCTATGTACCTAAATCCTTTAAACTAGCAATTATCAAACCCTGATTAAAAAAGCCTGACCTTGACCCCTGTCATCTATCCAACTTAGGCCACTATCAAACTTCCCCTTTATCTCCAAGATTCTAGAAAAGGTTGTAGCACAGCAGTTATAGTCATACCTACATAAGAATAACATTCATGAAATCTATCAGTCAGGATTTAGGCCTCATCATAGCACAGAGACAGTGCTGGTTAAAGTGGTAAATGACCTACTACTGGCCTCTGATCAGGGTTGCTTGTGTTGCTTGACCTTAATTCAGCATTTGACACCATTGCTCATACTGTTCTCCTTGATAGACTAGAAAATGTAGTAGGCATTAAGGGAACAGCCCTCTCCTGCCTCAAGTCTTATTTGACTGATCATTATCAGTTTGTAGATGTAAATAGTGACTTCTCTATGCATACTAAGGTAAAATTTGGTGTGCTCTAAGGTTCTGTTTTAGGCCCACTGCTTTTTCCTCTACATATGCTAGCTCTGGGTAAAGTTATTCATAAACATGGTATTAGCTTCCTGAGCAAACTTCTGGTGTTTTATGATCCCCCACGCCTACTTCGATCTTTGTTGGTACCTCGAATAGTGAAGGTGGCAGAGCTTTCTCTTACAAAGCAGTTATGGAACAGCCTTCCAATTAGTGTTCGGGACTCAGACACAGTCTCAGTGTTTAAGTCTAGGCTGAAAACATATTTCTTTAGTCAGGCCTTTTGCTAATAGTTTTTTCTTTTTTTCTGCTAATAGTGTTTTGGTGAACCGGGATGTCTGGATGCTGTTGCCTCGCCACTCATGTGTTCACTCAGGTTTGTTGACGGTGGAGTTGCTGGCTGCTTCATGTATCAGGGCGCCCTCATATCTGTGTTACCTTCTGGCTCTGTATTTTAGTATTGTACATTGTATTTCACCATAATGAGCATACCTAATAATCTGTCGTCTCCCCCCCCCCCCCCCCAACCAACCCCCCCCCCCCCCCCGTCTCTCTCTCTCTCTCTCTCTCTCTGTCAAGCTACGCCTACTACTCCTGAGATACCAGTGATCCTGAACCCTTCTGCTCTCTGGACCTTTCTGATCCATCATGATGCCATACTTCTGGTTGGTGTTCTCATCACCTGAAAATCACTTGCTGCTGCTGAGGATGGCCCCACATGGACAGCCTAAAGATCAATGAGATTACTGTGGATGTTACTACATTTAAACCATAAAGATGACTGTGGATGTTCTTCTTTGGAAAGGTTTTAGAACTGCAATTGCTATGAACAGTTTTGCACTCAGGCTCCATGATTGAGCAGTTGATAACTTCAACAAAATAGGCTTAAAATTAAAACTATAATGAATTCAGAAATGACTCTGATGCTCATAGTAATAAGTTGTTCAAAAGCTCATAAGTTCCTGGTTATGCAATTGTACTTTTTGACTAAATAGTACAGTTATAGAAGGGATATTATTTGTAATCACACTATTCAGTGTCACCCAGATAAAGACATCTTATGTGGGTTATGTTGAGCTAACAGCTGAGGTACTTGGTAAAGTAATCCCAGGAAGTGGCTAGCTGGTAGTCAAGGATCCCATGGGCTCACCCACCCCACCAGTGGTTCCTGGTGTGCTAGGCATGAAAATAATCAATGAGTGTTATCAAAAGCCCTTTTGCCAGCATCATCCCTCATTGTTTGATCTTCAGGCAGTAGTACATGCCTAACCCACTGTAGCAAGCCTTACACTACTGCCACAAGGCCCAATGTAGGCCCCCTACAGTAGCAAGAGTGTTGCCTAAGTTGAGGGGGTGCAGATCTATTGACATACAAGCAGGAACTGTCATGATTGTTGCAGCTACATGTTCCAGTCAGTTCTGAAAACCCACTGCGGCAGTATTGATTGAATCCCTCTATAATACACGATATAAGCCAGTGAGACAGTGGTTCAAGTGTATCCCCCCAGTCTGACTATGATGCTATGAAGTCCCATATACTTGAGTTGCTTGATAGCCAGGTCACTGGGGAAACTGTAGCCCCTAGTGATCTCCCATTGTCCTGGTGAAAAAGAAAGATGGCAGCCTTCATATGTGCATTGATTACAGCCAATTTAACAGCAAACCAGGAAGGATGCATTCTCCCTCTGCCATATTGAGGTGTCCTTAGATGCCCTGTCAGGTGTCCCATGGTTCAAAACCATGGACTTAGCTAATGAGTGCAATCAGATCCCTGTTACTGTCTGTGATCGTCCTAAGACAGCCTTTTTCACACCCTTTGGTCTATTCGTATTCGTAAATATACTAGGTGCATTACATAACCCAAAGGGCATTCCAGATGCCCTTTGTGTTATGTAATGCACCTAGTATATTTCAAAGGCTTATGGGAGGATGTTTTGGTGATCAAAACTGCCAGTCACTGTTACTGTATCTGGATGACATGATAGTTCTGTCTTCTGACACTAAAACTAGCATGTGAGCCATCCTGATCTGGTATTGATCCAGACATCTCTTCTCTAGTGAAGGTGAACAGTTGTCACTAATTAGCCAGTCCCCAATAATGACTCATAATCGCACTATTCAGTGTTACCCAGAAGAGGATGGGTTTCCTTTTCAGTCTGGTTCCTCTCAATGTTTCTTCCTCATATCATGTCAGCATTTTTCCTTGCCACCATTGTCTCTGGCTTGCTCATTAGGGACAAATTTAAATCTCTATCTGGATTTCTGTAAAGCTGCTTTGTGACAGTGCCGATGTTAAAAGTGCTATATAAATAAAATTGACTTGAATTGAATTTTATTTTTTTGTTAGTGCTTTACATGCACCAGGGTATGTTACCAGCAGACACATCTGTACACAGGTGTTTGCTAATATGTTTTCTGCTATTAGTGTTTGTATTAGGTATTGGTATCAGAAGATAGCAGAAGAAAGATATAAAGCTATGTTATGCGATTAACTGGGTTTCTTTGAATGTATGCATGTATTTTGAATTACATGTGGCTAACGCTGTATTGTTACTAGGTTCCAGTATGGAAGTAATAATTGAACGTCAAAATGGCATCTGAGACAATGCAAACATGCTGGTAAAATTAGTGAAGTGAATTTAGTCAGATTTACAAGCACGTAGGACTTAATATGGTGGAAATTAGTACATTGCATGATATGTGTAATTATGATTTTGTTTGTTTTTCAGAGCTTCACAGCTACTGCTGTTTTGGCTATTAGCATGTTTTGCCTATTAGTGTAGCTATTCTCCTCTCTGAGTTTGGCTTGTTTTTTGTTTTGATGATTATATGTCAGTTTAGTTTGCATTTTTGGTGCTCAGCTACTAGTTAACTGAAGTTTATTATCTGCCTATTCTGTGTTCTTTCTGTATTTGCTTATTTGGGTGGACACTTGGTATTGGGGTCTACATGCACAAAAACCACACAGCTGCCGCCATGGTGCTGAACGGACAGCGCCGGTTCAGCACCAACATTGTTTTGGACAGCTAGAGAGCGCATGGCTGCAAGGCGGGGCAGGGAACCTCAACTCGGCTGGAGGCCAATGATTACAGCAACAGGTATCTACCCTCCAGCAGAAGCCTGGAGGGTATGAAAGGGACCAGCGGCTGCTCTCAAAGACAGACGGGTATGGTAAAGCACAGCACTAGTCTATCTATCTATCTATCTATCTATCTATCTATCTCTCTATCTCTCTCTCTCTCTCTCTCTCTCCCTCTCTCCCTCCCTCCCTCCCTCCCTCCCTCCCTCCCTCCCTGAGAGCGATCGCTATGCCCCCTGCTTCCTGCCACCACACTGCTGCTGCCTGCACGCCACGCTCTGCTCAGGTACAACCGCAATCTCACCCCTCTTCACCAACACCATCACCTTCACACCAGCTTTTCCCCTTCACTGCCACTTAAAAATAAAGAGCACTTTTCCCTCACCGCCGCCTCCTGGTGTCTGTGTTCAGCCTTTCTATGGTCTCGTGTTGCTACAGTATATAGAGTTCATCAGAGTGTGCCGTGTGCCCACCACAGGCTGGTTACAACCTTGTGTCTCTCTCTCTCCTCATTCACCTTCCTGCACCTCAGTTGTTCTGGCAAATTTTGCAGTATGTGCCAAAATCACATGCACTCTTTCTCTGTCACCAGTTTTGTGTGTGTGTGTGTGTGTGTGTGTGTGTGTGTGTGTGTGTGTGTGATTGCATTTTTATAGTTAGAAAAAGGCATGTACAAGGTGAGCGACCCCCTCCTTCCAGGAAAGGGTAATCATCCAGTGGGGGTTATTCCTTCCTCCTTTTCCATTATGTCAATTTTATTACAATTTCCTCATTTGGAATTCTTTAACAACCAAAATACCTACAATGCAATAGTTCTGTTTGTGAGTGTGCTCTTGACTGCCATGTATTTTGTATAAAATCTTTCTTTTAATCTTTTAAAGTAATCTTGGACTTTTTAATGTGACAGTGCATGCTTCTAGTTGAACATTAAATTTGCCCATCCAACTCGGATACATACAGTTGAGGTCAAAAGTTTACATCCCCCTTTCAGAATCTGCAAAATTTTCATTATTTTACCAAAATAAGAGGGATCATACAAAATGCATGTTATTGTTTATTTAGTGCTGACCTGAATAAGATATTTCACATAAAAGATGTTTACATATAGTCCACAAGAGAAAATAATAGTTGAATTGAAGAGTCCCTTGTTTGTCCTGAACAGTTAAACTGTCTGCTGTTCTTCAGAAAAATCCTTCAGGTCCCACAAATTCTTTGGTTTTCCAGCATTTTTGTGTATTTGAACGCTTTCCAACAATGACTTTATGATTTTGAGATCCATCTTTTCACACTGAGGACAACTGAGGGACTCATATGCAACTATTACAGAGGGTTCAAACGCTCACTGATGCTCCAGAACAACTTGAACAACTATCATTAAACAAAAAAACACAGCTGTGGATCATTCAGGTAACAACACAGTATTAAGAATCAAGGGGATGTAAACTTTTGAACGGGGTCATTTTTATAAATTCAACTATTATTTTCTCTTGTGGACTATATATAAACATCTTTTATGTGAAATACCTTATTCAGGTCAGCACTAAATAAACAATAATGTGCATTTTGTATGATCCCTCTTATTTTGGTAAAATAATGAACATTTTGCAGATTCTGAAAGGGGGATGTAAACTTTTGACCTCAGCTGTATCTCTGGCATATTTCTCTACAATTGAACCTTTCACATTCTTACTATTTCCTGGTGTGACAATCTCCAGGTGGCATAGTCAGGTAATTATTGAGTATTGTTATTTTAGCATGCTACCATAATTTATTTCTATCAATTGTATCATTTTGCAGTAGTGTGCCACACAAAATCAGTACAAGAGGTAACATCTAAGGAAGATACTCAGGATGCTGGATCCATGATGTTTTTAGATTGGAAATCACTTGCACATGGACAGCCTGAAGATCATTGAGATTATTGAGGATAGTACAACTTAAAAATGACGATGGCTTTGGACCACAATTCTTATGAACAGTTATGATATGATGGATCATAGGACTTAGGACTTCAATTGCTATGATAGCTTTAGGACTGCAATTGCCATGAACAGTTTTGCACTCAAGTCTCCAGCAGTGAACAGTGGTTAAGTTCAACAAAACAGACTTCATGTGAAAACTGTAATGAATTTCCTGGTTACACAATTGCACTATTTGACCATGTAGTACACCATTATAGGAGCGATTTATTTATAATTGCACTATCCATTGTCACCCAGATGAGGATGGATTCCCTTTTGAGTCTGGTTCCTCTCAAGTTTTCTTCCTCATATCATCTCAGGGAGTTTTTCCTTGTCACCATCGCCTCTGACTTGCTCATTAGGGATAAATTCATACATTTATATGCTGAATGTATTTATTTATTTATGTAAAGCTGCTTTGTGACATTGTCCATTGTTAAAAGTGCTATACAAATAAAATTGAATTGAATTGAATTTAAGTGCAGTCCACAGCCAGTGTGCACCTGTTCCACCATGGAGAGTTAATGTTCTCATGGAAGGCAGAGTGGTTAATTTTAAAATTGACTCCGTGCAGATGCTACAGTGATATCTGGAGAAAGTTACAAAAGCTTGAAAAACAAAGTATAACTAGGCAAAGCAAATGGCATACAGAACAGTCCATGAGGTGTATTGCAATGCATGGGCCAACTGAATACAAAACTACACATGAACAAAAAGGCATGATGGACAGTCTATGTGGTTAGAGGAACATTGGTAGATTATCTACTGGGATGCAGCACAGCCATACAAATGGGGCTGATCAAAAGAATAGAAGTTGTCAGAGAAAATGTGTTTGGTTCTTTGGGACTTATGATGTGTGAATCAGTTAAGATTTTGCTCAAAATCAATGCAGAGCCATACAGCATCCATCCAGCTCGGAGGGTGCCTATTCCATTGCTACCCAAGGTCAAGCAGGAACTGGATAGAATGGTGCAGTATGGTGTGATTGAAGAGGTCTCAGAGCCAACCCCTTGGTGTGCCTCATTTGTGCCAGTCACTAAAAAGAATGGAGTCATCAGGATATGTGTGGACCTAAAACAACTTAATGAAGCGTCATACCTGAAAAGTATATGCTGCCAACGCTGGAGGACATTGTCTCTAAGTTGGAGGGGGCCACCGTCTTTTCCAGTTTGGATGCTGCCAGCGGATTCTAGCAAATGCAATTGGATGATGCCAGCAAGATTTTAACCACATTCATAACTCCCTTTCAGTGATACTGTTTCCGTTGCTTGCCTTTTGGCATTACCAGTGTACCAGAAATCTTCCAGAAAAGAATGACTGAGCTACTTAGTGGTGTTGAGGGAGCATGCTGTTTCATGGATGACATTCTAATCTTTGGCTGCACCCAGGAAGAATATGACTGTAGGCTCAGTGAAGCATTGCAAGCTATTCAGGCCTCAGGGCTTTAAGCTTCAAGAAATTAAATGTGTATATTATTATATAGTTATCATATAATTATTATATAATCAATCAAAAGTACCCGTCATCAGTGAAATGATTCTGATAAACCCCAAATAAAGGTAAGCCGTTTCTGTAGGATTTCTTGACATCATCTTGGTTTTGCCTGACTGCTGCAGCCATTGTAGGTACCACACATCCACAGATAGGGGGCACACTTTTATTAAAGTACTTCTTCAGGTAAAGCAACTGGAAATATGTAAGATGAGTATTTACCAGAGCTTGTTCACTCTTTCTCTGTCCTACAGGCATCCGGGATGGACCATAAAAGAGAGAAGCTTTCTCTTAGGCTGATCATCATGTGTGATCTGGCTGAAAAGGGGAGGCCTACTTTTCTCTCATCTGAGATAGTAATGTTAGAAATGCTGACCTCTCCCAAAAGCATAATATAAATCAATGCTGCCCAGTAGCATCACACATTTTTGTCTTTCTTTTTTTCTGTAAAAGTTTACTTTTACAGCTTTCAACTTTATTGGATGACTAGATCTCTACTAGTTAGGAAGCTTACTGAACTTCATCGGGAAGTGAATCCACAGATCAACCTGCAAACTCTATGAGAAGACAAACTAAAATATCATGCATTACCATTCATTAGCACCGAACAAACTGCAATGACACGAGGACAACTCCTTCAAAGTCTGCATCGGCGCTCATTCATAGAGCACTTAGACGCTTTGAAGGCTCGAGTGGCATTCCTCATGTGCTCGCGACAAACTCCAAGTAAGACTATCTTTTCCTGGCCAAATATACAATGTTCATTATTGTTTCTTTCTAAGTTTTAATATGTTGAATAATTTGAAGCTGCTTTGAATAATTTGAAACTGTTAAACTTGCATGCACTACCGTGAATCTCCTTTCTTCTCTCTTTGATCTCTCTCTTATCTTTGCGTGTGATCTCACTCTGTTGTTACTAAAATGTGCACTCAGTCAGTCGAGAAAAAATGTTATCTCTAGAAAAAATAAGTTCCAAATTCCATAGTGTTATTGTTACTGTGCTTTGGAACATATTTTGTCATTGGGTACTTGTGGCTCAATGGTTAAAGCTCTGGGTTACTAATCTGAAGGTTGGGGGTTCAAGCTCCAGCCCTGCCAAGCTACCACTGTTGGGCCCTTGAGCAAGGTTCTCTCTACTCCAGGGCGCCGTATCATGGCTGACCCTGCAATCTGACCCCAACTTCCTAAGAAGCTGGGATATGTGAAGAAAAGAATTTCACTCTGCAGTAACGTATGTGTGAGATAAAGGCTTCTTCGTTGGAATTATTTTTATAGTTACACTACCTTGCATCCACCACGTGCAAGTCTTTTCCCCACCATATTTCTATTCTCTATTGTTCTCCTTGTTTCAGATAACCTGTGGTTCTCACGTAGTTTGTGCTTATTAATTTTTATAAGCTCAGCGTGAACGCGCACATGGACACACAAGCTCTCTCTCTCTTTCTATAAATGCTATTATTGAACATCTTATCCCTTGTTGTGGTTATTACTTTGATATTGCAAGAAGCCAAACTATTCCGAACCAAGCCTTCAGAAACAAAGTCATTGATTTACATAACTAATAACTTACAATTGCACTATCTGTTGTCACCCAGAATGAGATGGGTTCTCTTTTGTGTCTGGTTCCTCTCATGGTTTTTCTCGCATGTCATCTCAGGGAGTTTTTCCTTTCCACTGTCAGCTCTGGCTTGCTCATTAGCGATCTAAATCTATATATGGATTACTGTAAAGCTGCTTTGTGACAATGTCTATGTCCATGTGCTAAAATGAATAAAATTAAATTGAATTCAATTAACAAATCGCAAAAATATAAAATGCTCTGGTTGTTTGTTTTAAGGTCTTGTAGCTGTTTAAGTAAAATAAATTTGATAAAATTCTGATAGATGTTTAGCATAACTCATTATGCATAACTGTTAGAGCATTGTCGAGAATATGCATATGCAGGAGTATTGTCAAAAAAATTTAGCAGCCCTGAAAGGTTAATTGGTGGCACGGTGTTGCAGCAGGTAGTTTTGCCACCTCACTGCTTCAGGGTCCAATGGCAAATGGCAAATCCATAACATACTTATACATAACATGAACAGCCAAAAAGTCAACAATTGAGACTGATCTGGCAAAGGAAATCCAAGCCAAAATAAAAACATGAGTAAAAGGCCAAAATAGCCTAGCAGTGAACAAAAGTCTTAGAATCTGAAGGGTAGCAAGAATTTGTAAGGTAAATGCTGGCCTACTGGATGTTGATCTATTTGAGCACATTTTCAGCAGTAAGCATTGACAAAAAAGCTGCCTGAACCATGCTTTTAGTATAATGACAAATATACCTAGACTAAAGGGCAAATAAAATAGTTAACAAACACAAAGTCATGGTTAAAACCAAAGATTTTTTAAAATGTTTATTCTATGCATATTATGATTCATCTGGTTGGTTTTCGAACAACCATGCACCATCTAAGTCAATAATTGACTAAAATATAGTCTCACATTTATCTAGTAGACATTAACAAAAGATTAAAAACTTTTTAATAAATTAAAAAGTATTCATAAACTAGGAAGAGTAACAATAAAATGAGTATGCAATTTGAAAATTTTTATTTCTTACAAGGCTACACAAATCAAGGAAAAATCAGGCCAATGCTTTGAGTATCAAAAACCCCTCTAACCAAAATGACCTCATCATTCAGTGGGTCTACCCATCAGTGTTGTTCACATCTCAGCTCTATAGCTACCGTTAGATGGAGCCCAAGCTACAGACTGGGCTACTTGCTCTCAGGGCTGTGATATACATCCGTTTTGAAAAAGCACAAATCTCACATCTCCGGTAGCACTGTCATAGTAGTTTATGTATGATGAAACATATAGTCTGATGCCTTTCTCCAGCTTACTAGAAGGAGCTTCGAAAGTGTTCTTACATATATGATGAAGGTTGCTGACATTCATTTTCAGGAGATACAAAAATAGTGCTATTGCCACTATAGTGTATGAGCCAGAAGTAGAAGTGCCATTCTGGTTATAATGTATAAGAGTTTATGCAAGTAGCCCACTGTAACGCATAGTTGGCTTGTTGGTCTAGAGGTATGAATCTTGCTGTAAGCATGATAGGTTCACAATTCAAATACTGCATTCATCCAGTTTTCCAGTTTACCTTTATCTTAAAGTTTTTCTTAAAGTTTATCTTTAAAGTTATAAAGTTATGAAAAGCAATGGAGAGAATCAGCAATCTGAGTTCATGAAAAATGTAAATTCAGATCAAGTGAACACAGGAAATGTTGTTGAATTTAGTTTAATATAATATTAAGTTATTAGAAAAGGAGAAAATGTTGATACAGTACCTACAGCAATATGTACACACAGCAATAAATGATATTCTGAGCTCATACATACAGAGACATTGTATTGTTTTAGTTAAACAAAAGAAGCCCTTTCTGAGAGCATCTCATAAAATGCAGTGCCTGAACTTCACCAAGTGTAATTAAAACTATACCAGGCATTGTGGTCCGATTAGACCAAAATCACACATTTTGGTCAAGCTAATAATATACACCTTTCTAAGTCTGATGTTACTAAGAGTAACATTGTAGAGATGTGTAAATTAATGGAGGTGATGCACAATGCCGTAGTATGCTCTGGCCCCATCCTAATGCAACATGGCAATGTAGCTTAGAGCAGGTTATGGTGAACCCCTGGATGTTTAGGTGGTGCTCCACAAACAATGTGGGCTTTAGATAATTGGAGTACTTTTGAGGGCAAGACTTGGGAAGGTGATGCTCTCATTTCTTGCAGCATAGCTTATAGTCTCAGAACAGGCCTATCTTCTGAGACTATGACAGTCTAGAGCCGAGCCAGCGAGCAGACAAAGAGGCTAAACTGACCATCTGCTGGCTGCCTGGAGACATCACTGAGCTTCCAAAATATTGAGACTAGGTCTGTTCACTAAGCTAAACAAAAAATATAGAACCACTCATTTTGTTTTAGTAACCTAATTAACATAAAATAAGATCATACTGAATAACTAGCCAACACCTTTGATCGGAAGCTAGGATTGCTAAATATTAGATCTTTTACATCTAAAGTGCTTATTGTAAATGAAACTACTACTGATCAGTGATTTAATGTACTTCACTTAATAGAAACTTGGTTTAGATCAAGTGAGTATGTAGCATTAAAAGAAGCTAGCACCCCTGAATACAGCTATATACACTGCCACCTGGCAGAGGAGGAGGCATTGCAACTATTTACAATGATATTCTATGTGTCACACAAAAACCTAGACATGAATTCAACTCATTTGAAGTTCTTTATACAAACATAAAATACATAGCCACAAAAATAAGTTGAATCATTTGAACATGACCCACTCATTACGGTGCACACATTCTTGATTTTATACTGACATATGGATTAAATATAGGAAACACATTGCACTACCCCGGTGAGAAGCTATAACAGGTCATTACCTCATTTCATTAAAAATGTGCCTTAGTCATAATATATGCACTTTGCCATGCTACCATGTCAAGCATACAATCGCGTCACATCAGTACACCAAACGCACAACCACTCGAAATATAGAACATAAATGGTGTCAAATTGGTAGCATTCCATTCTATAGCCTTCCTAGCTATAGAAAGGCTCTTAGTGCTTCTAGGTCAGCATATTTTCTCCACAAAAAACAAAAATAATCTATAAATATCTATAAAGATTCTTATAGATATTTAATACAGTAGCAAAGTTAACTAGCAACAATACCACCATAGAAGTACAAACACCAACACTATGTAGTAGCAATAACTTACAGCAGTTATCAGACCCCTGATTAAAAAAACCTGACCTCAACCCTTGTCAGCTGTCTAACTATAGGCCAATATCAAACCTCTCCTTTATCTCCAAGATCCTAGAAAATTAAGGCTCATACTTGCATAGGAATAACATACATTAAATCTCTCAGTCAAGATTTAGGCCTCATCACAGTACTGAGACTGCACTGGTTAAAGTGATAAATTACCTACTACTAGCCTCTGATCAGGGTTGTCTCCTTACTTGTGTTGGTTGACCTTAGTGAAGCATTTGATACAACTGATCATAATATAGACTAGAAAATGTTGTTGGAGTCAAGGGAACGGCTCTTGATTGGCTCGAGTCTTATTTGTCTAACTGTTTATCAGTGAGTAGATGTAAATGGTGACGTCTCTATGCATAGTAAAGTAAAGTTTTGGAAATTTGGAGCACACAGAACCCTCCAATCTCAATCTCATCGGTGGATGTGGGCATGATTCTGAGAAGAATAAAGCCACAGAAAGTGGCTGGCCTGGACAACATCCCTGGGTGTGTGCTAAAAGCCTGCTCATCAGAGCTGGCTGATGTCTTTGCAGACATATTCAACCTGTCCCTAGCACAAGCTTCAGTACCCACCAGCCTCAAGACAGCCACCATTGTGCTCCTTCCAAAGAAGAGCACAGTGACTATTGACCAGTCGCACTGACTCCAAGTGTGATGAAGCATTTTGAAAGGCTAGTCATCACCCATATTGATAGGAACACACCAGACACTTTAGATCCTCTCCAGTTTGCTTATCACCAAAACTGGTCCAGAGAAGACATCAACACTTTGGGATTGACGCCCAACCTCATCACTAGGTCCTAGACTTTCTAACAGGCAGACCTCAGTCAGTCAAAATCGGCAACCACACCTCCAGCATGTGGACTATAAGCATAGGGATCCCCCCAGGGCTGTGTATTAAGTCCTATGCTCTACATTGTCTTCATGTATGACTGTGTTGCCTCCCAGAACACCACTAGCACCACTGCACGCACACACACACACACACATCATACTCTCTCTCTCTTTTATTTTTATAGTGCTTTTAACAATGGACATTGTCAGAAAGCAGCTTTACAGAAATACATAAATTCTGGATATAAATTTTAAATTTATAAATTTATCCCTAATGAACATGCCAGACAGTGTCAAGGAAAAACTCTCTGAGACGATATGTGGAAGATAGCTTGAGAGGAACCAGACTCATCTGGGTGACACTGGATAGTGCGATTGTAAATAATTTCTCTTCTATAACTCTATACTATATAGTCAAAAGGTGCAATTGTGTAACCAAGAACTTATGTGATTATGAGCAACATATGAATATGAGCATCAGAGTTATTTCTGAATTCATTATAATTTTAACATGAAGTCTATTTTGTTCAGTGATGGAGACTTGAATGCAAAACTGTTAACTGCTATCCTAGGGTTAGGGTTAGGGTTAGGGTTATCATAGCAATTGCAGTTCTAAGCCATTGTAGCAAAACCGTTCAAAGCAATTACAGTCTTAATCCATCTTTATGGTACCATCCACAGTAATATCATTGATCTTTAGGGTGTCCATGTGGTGGCAGCAGCAGCAAGAGGTTTTCAGGTGATGAGAACTCCAACCAGAGGTAGGGCATCAGGATGGATCAGGCAGGTCTGGAGAGCAGAATGGGTCAGGATCACTGGTATCTCAGGAGTAGCATGTTTAACTCGACAGAGTGAGAAATAATCTTTTTTTTTTTTTTAACTTTTGACAGTCCTTTATTTTAAAATTTCATTATGTGTCCATCATAGCGTTTTCAAATAAGCAGCAGTTTTTTTTAAAATAAATAAGTAAGTAAGTAAGTACGTAAGTAAGTAGGTAGGTAGGTAAGTAGGTAGGTAAACACACAAACATACTGAATAAAAACAATAATAACCTGGTCTAAAAAAATCCAATTAAAACCTTTTCTTTAAAAACTTTTCATTCAAACTCCAATGCAAAAAACAGTTCATAATTTAAAACGGAATGCATTGCTTCACTGTAGCACCAAGTTAGCTTGAATTTTTCTAGGTCCTTCATGCCTTTATAAAAGTTAAACTCAACAAAGATCCTTGCTTTCACTAGTGTCTGAAAGGTCCTTGTTACATCATATTGTGTACTTTGTGTCACTTTGTTTTTCCTGCTGACATATATGGCTCCCATGGATAAAATATCTCCCAGGATAAAACTGATCAACTGACACTTGAACCTTTCTTTTCTCATGTATTTAAAACCAAGGATTAAAAACCTGTGGGGTAAAAATAGCAGTTCATAGTGTGCATGAACACTGTCTCCCTCCGTAAACAAAAAGGACACCCATGTAACCTCTGGATTTAAAATACAGATAAAAGCATTTACTGAGACAATGCCATGTAATATTCTCTACTGCAGGTCACCTGCTTTTTTTCTGTTAACAGAGGTTTGTACAATGCTTGCCACTCTGGGTTTACATTGTTGTTCAGCCCAAGGACACTACACCAGGGTGAGTGTACCCTCGTACTTAAACTTTTCTTGTTAAGTACAGTTACACATGATTTATAAAGGATCTTACCAGAGCCTATGTTGAGCTGTATTGCCATTTTTTCTTGTCTCCTAGAAGGGGACCTAAGACTTCTTGTGTGGATTGGGCTCACCTTCCTCATGGCTAACCACCCCAGCGCAGTAGTCCCTGAGCTGAGTCTGATGCAAGTGCAGACCTCCAATGCTGTAAAAGCAGTGCAACAATACAAACAGATCTCATCCCTATCCATGCTGCTATGTTTTCCGGGTGAGTGAAGTCTGGTCCTGTCAGTTCCACCAGCTCCCTCAGTGTCATAATCCTTGAAGAAACCAGAGTTCTTGTCAATGCAGGGGTGATTCTGCTCATCATGTCCAGCCGAGTACTGTAGATTAGGGGTTCCTCAAGGAGCCAGCGAAGCACAGCCATCCCTCTGCACTTTGAAGTAGTTCAAATCTTTGAAAAGTCCTTGGTTAAAAAAAATAGGTAGTCCAGCTAGGTTCAGTTGCTTAGTGTTCATTAAAAACGGTGACTTGTTCAGACCTCTGCCTCCCACTGTGTGCAATATTCAATGGGCTACTGCTGTCCATGACAGGTTCTCTGGGGCGGTGAGGAGTTTCTGCAAAAACTGGAGACAAAACACTACTGTCTTATTGGCCTTATTTTTCTTTGAAGTGGACCTACTTTATCTAGAATATAGCAGAACGTTGACAAAGTTGATAACACTGGGAGATTGTAGATAAAACTATGTGATACAGTTAATGTGAATATGCAGTTGACACAGTAGTGTGCCAAGGTGCATATATTATGACTAAGACACATTTTAAATGAGATGAGATAATGATCTGAGATAGCTTCAGACTGTGGAAATGTGACTATATTTTCTATATTTTCTATATATATGTGACCACCATTATGAGTGGGTCCTGTTACGTTCTGATTAACCCCTACTGAATCTAGAATGGACACAACCGCTGTTCTCAGAGGGTCTTCCAGGTTATCAAAATGAATATGAATGTCTCCAACAATTAATCCTTTGTCTAAAGGAATAACCAGGTTTGAGATGAAATCTGCAAATTCACAAAGGAATTCAGAATATTGCCCTGGGGGTCTGTAAATCATAATTAGTGGAATCGACTGTGTAGACTTTTTTTGTGGCTACATATGTTAGTATAAAGAACTTCAAAGGCATTGAATTTATGTCTAGGTTTTTGTGTGACTCCTAGATTACCATTATAAATAACTGCAACACTTTCTCTGCCAGTTACAGGAGACTGATGTATATAACTGTATCTGTGAGGACTAGCTTCATTTAATGCTACATACTCATTTGGTTTAATCCACATTTCTGTTAAACACTGTCCATTGAACTCCTGATCATTAATAGTTTCATTAACAACAAGCATTTTTGATGTAAGAGATCTAATATTGAACAGTCATAGCTTCAGATAAAAGGTGCTGGCTGTGCATTCAGTATGATCTTATTTTATATTAATTACATTACTAAAACAAACTAAAATATCACATTGATTATAAAATAGTACTACTGACCTATAAAGCACTGAATGGTCTCACTCCAGAGTACTTGAGCTAACATTTTTCCTGCTTTGATCAAAAGATGTCTAATTGCTTCTTTGTTGGCAAATAGAATAATGAAGGTTATAGCAGGGGTAGAGCTTTCTCTTACAAAGACCCACAGTTATGGAACACCCTTCCAATTAGTGTTTGGGACTCAGGCACAATCTCAAAACACAGTTTCAATCTTTTAGTCTAGGCTGAAAACCTATTTGCTCAGTCAAGACTTTTGTTAATAGCTTTTGTCTTAGTTAAAGACATAGGTCTTGAGGGCTTATGGGCATAGAGTGCTCTAGTAAACTGGGATGTTTGGATGCTGTCATTCTCCACTCTCAAACGTTCACTCAGTTTTGTTGACACAGGCTGACCCCCTGGCGGGAAAGGGAAAAGGGTGCCCCAGTAGGTAGTATCAGAGGGTGAGGACCACCAACTTGAAGGCCAAACACTCCTTCTCGATTGTGCTGTATTTGGTCTCCCTTACCGAGAGTTTCCAGCTGATGTACGGCATGGGGCACTCCTCTCCCACCACCACCTGGGACAAAATGGTCCCCAGCCCTCTGTCCGACGTGTCTGTCTGCAAAAAAGGGAGAAAAACTCAGGAGAATGCAACAGCAGGCCCCCACACAAAACCGCTTTTACCTGGCAGATAGCCCACTCATATGGCTCTGTCCACTTGACCGGATCTGGCGCTCCCTTTTTAGTGAGGTAAGTCTGGTGACATCCGAAATAATTAGAAACAAACCTCCGATAATTGCCAGCCAGCCCCAGGAACTGCCTCACCCCCTTTTTGGTCTTGGGTCTTGGGCAGGCTGTCTTATCAATTGGGGGATGCACCTGCCCATGGCCCAAATGGAGGCCCAGATACTGTACTTAGACTTTGTGAGTAATTTAGAGCTCAACATGGGTAATAAAATGAGTACATTATCTCCCGGTGCAAATTCCTGTTGAGTACCCCTCTCGTACAGTCTGGACTGTCGTTCCTGGGCCTGATGCAAATTTTCCTGTATTAGGTGACCTAAGCTGTGGAGTTTTGCTCTTAGGTCCAGAATGTACTGGGTTTCGTTTTTGCTGTTAGAAGGTCCCTCCTCCTAATTTTCTTTTGTGATGTCTAAGAGGCCACAAGGCTTGTGCCCGTACAATCATTTGAACGGGGAAAACCCCATGGAGGCTTGTGGGACCTCTTGTACTGCAAATAACAGGGGCTCAAGCCACTTACGAATCATGTTTTTAGCATCTGATTAAACTGCTCCATGAGGCCATCTGTTTGTGGATGGTAAACACTGGCGCAAATCATTTTAATGCCCAATAATTCGTTAAGCTCGCATAGTGTCCATGACACAAACGTAGTGCCCCAGTCCATCAGGATCTCTTTTGGGATAACATGGAAGAGATCCTCCACAACACCGCATGCTGAGATGTTGCACAGAGGCCCTGCTTCTGAATATCGCATTGCATAATCCACCAGGACTAAAGCAAAGTGATATCCGATAACTTTCTAATGGCCCAACGAGGTCCATTCCAAATTTTTGGAAGGGGACATCTTTAAGGGTAATGGGCGCCATGGCACTTTTGGGGTGGCCAGCAAATTCACCAGCTGACATTCACGACATGAGGCACACCACCTGCGAACATCACCGTGAATGCCCAGCCAATAGAAACAGGCCATGAGATGGTTTAGTGTTTTATCCTGGCCCAACTGCCCAGCCATGGGATTATGATGAGTTGCACGGAACAGAAGTTCCCTACGGCTCTTTGGTACCAACGACTGGGTCATCGCTTCCTTTGTTTGAGTGTCCTGCGTCACTCAATATAACCTTATGGGTGGGATAGCGCAACATTAGGCTGGATTTGATGACCATCAGTTATTCTCACTTGGTCAAAGGTGTGCCTCAGGTCTCATCATGTGACTGCTCCAAGGGGAAATCCCCAAGGGGAATTCCCACAAAGGGTGAAGGGGCAGAGCCCTCCCCACCCTCCATGTCCCCCTGAATTTGAGCTGACATTGACAGCCTCCCCAGCCAGCGCTGCCCACATTCCACACCGTGCCTCATTACTGCAGGACCCATCCACTAAAATTTCCCTTACTCCCTAGGCAATAAACCCTGGCCAACTTGTCCCGAGATTTAGTGGATAGGTGAGGTGAAGTCTAACTGCCGTTTCCACTTTATGCTTTTGCCCCTGGAATTCAGTAATGACTGGCACCTGTGGATACTTGTGAACACCCTCACCTTCACTGCAGCAGCTTCTGGAGTGGCCGCTGGCTCTCGGCCTGTTCCTGCGTGAGGGCTTCGAAGCACAGCTGCTGCTCATTGTTCAGGTCAAGGAACGCTTGGTGTTGGGTTTGGTGAAGGATGACGAGGGCCTTGACGATCTTGCTGAGGGGGAGGCTTCCATGGCAGCATCAGAGTCTTCCTCAAATCCCGGATTTCAGCACGGCTGTAGAATCTGTCTGAGGGTGTGGCGGAAGACTCTTGAGACAGGCGGAATTTTAGTTGAGCTCCAGGCTCGTGTTTAGTCAGTCCATGCTTTTCAGCGCAATTTCAAAAACTCAACAAAACCAAAACAAACTCAACAGAAGAGGGTCTCTCCCAGCCTCGCGACTTTCGCTCTGTCAAGTTCAAGGTCACGCTCCATGGCGTGTGCATGTGTATGTGTCTCACAAGCACCGCCAGCTATATCTCACCCTCTCTCTCTAGGTGGTTTCAGGAGTCACTAAAAGCACAAAGAAACACACATGAGTAGACTGGCAGTAATAAGACCCAGGTGAAAGTCATCACGCTTTACCTGCCTTTTTGACCCGCCTCCTGTCCTTCCATGGCTGATGCACGACCATGTCCCTGCTGCCACAGTTACTAGTACATGATCAGGGTAACATGCTAGTCAGTGAACAAATGAGATGTTATGTAATGCTCATAAACGCCCCGCAGCAGTTTGTGGCACCCCTTATACTTACTCAGTCAACATGAGATGATATTTTGCTCTGGGCACTTAAATATTATTGCTGCCCAGCCTTTGCCTGAGATTGAGAAGAGATGTGTGTGCTGATGTTCAGGGAATAAAAGAGCTGTCAGTCTTGTTTGAGATGCACTTTTCAGAACAATGTGGACTTTAGCATGAGTTATTACAGGTATGCATGTCAGTCACCCATGGCCAAGTTTGCAATACAATTTACATTTACATTTATGGCATTTGGCAGATGCCCTTATCCAGAATGATTAACAGAAGTGCTTTGAAGCCACTATCAATAAAAACATTTGCTAGGTCACAGACTAAGAATACCCTCAGTCTAGTCTTGGGGAGGTAACATAGTAAAAAGCACAAAGACAACATAAAGTTTTTTAAAGTGCTAATTTAAGTACTTTAGGAAGAGGTAGGTCTTTAGACATTGTTTGAAGACTGCCAGTGACTCCGCTGTTCTGACATCTAGGGGAAGTTCGTTCCACCACCTAAGTGCCAGAACAGAGAAGAGCATTGATGAATGCCTTCCTTGTACCCTAAGAGATGGTGGGACCAGTCGAGTAGTGCTAGGGGATTGGAGGGAGCGTGGTGCAGTGCGGGATGTGATAAATGCTTTGAGGTAAGTGGGTGCTGGTCCATTTTTGGCTTTGTACACAAGCATCAGTGTTTTAAATATAATGCAGGCAGCTACACGAAGGCAGTGGAAGCAGCGTAGCAATGGGGTAGTGTGGGAGTACCAACGTGAGATACAATATAATTCAATAACTATATGCATAGCATGTCAAAACTAAACAAGAAAGTCACCATTTTAAAACAGAAGTAAAAGAACCTTTAAATATAGGCCTAATGTTTTAATTAATGTAAGTGTTTTTCAATTCAATGCTTTATCCCTGAGAGCTGATGTTTCGTACATAAATATTAAATAAAATAAAATAAACTCTTAATTTTTTGTAAATCTTCAGTCATTGCTTTCATTGTATACTCCACAAATCTATGATGAACTAATCTGTAGAATAATTTATGAGCCCCATGCATACCACACAATCAGCCAATGCTATTAGCTCTTTACATGTGAACAAGAGACAAATTAAATTTGAAAAATTGACAAGGTGGATAATTTTTACATAGTGTATCTATATTTTTGTAATTTGTATCTCATACTACAAACAAGTTCATCACAAGCTGAAGTCAAATAAGTACATCAGGTCAGTGCTCTCTCTGCTATCAAAGATTCTGCCCAGCTCTCAAATAAATATCCTGGTTTAATCCTGTTGCATTTTTTGTCTCTGCATACATTACTTCACTGCTGAATTAAAGTTGGCCATGTCTTTTTCCTGTGGAAAATCTTTTTGATGCTGTTTTTCAGGATAAACACACACATGATTCAGAAGGGTGGGGATGTTTTCATTTTATTGTTGTGGTTTTCCAAAGGGTGTGTTTGGTTTCTAATAAAATTCATCAGTTAAGTTTTAAATGGAAAACTTTGAAATGGAGGACAACAAGTTCCTTAATTTTGTAATAAAGTAACAAATTAAGTTGTTTCCATGGTAGGTGTATTGTAATGTGGTGGCTAGACAGCCTAATTGCATTACTAAAATGGAACTGGATGCAATTGCCCTTATATTGCATAAACACTTACAACAGTGGCCTTAACCATTATGCAATTATGCCTAAAAAGCCACAACACAGTACTTGAAGGATTTTAAGAAGTTGCAATACCTAACCAATTCACAACCAGGAGTAAGTTTCCCAAAAGCCCATATTATGATCATTACATAAAAAGTGATGTCCCTGCTAACATCATGTAATTATATTGCTTACTTTATTTACTTAATACAGTAAAGTTCACAGAGATCATGCATTATGCTTATGTTCCTATTCTTGTTAAGGGGTCCAGCTTTGACTGCTGCTCTCAGGATGTGGGAACACTGTGTTAAGGTTATGTTAGCCCTTGGCTTGTGTCTGTGCTACTGGGGCATAAGATCACAATGATGGACTTGATCTTCAGCTACTAAAAGGACTGTGAGCTCAAACTTAATATTTGTTGCTGTGAAAACAAACTAGTAAGGTGAGAAAATGTACACTATATAGCCAAAAGTATGTGGAGACTTGAACTTCCCATTCCAAAAACATGTGCATTAATATAGAGTCATCCCCAGCTGCTGCTATAACAGCCTCCACTCTTCTGGCTATGCTTTCCACTAGATTCTGGAGTGTGGCTGTGCCCATTCAGCCACAAGAGCATTAGGAAGGTTGGGTACTGATGTCAGGCAAGAAGGCCTGGCACACGGTCGGCATTCAAATTTATCCCATAGGTGTTCGGGTCAGGGCTCTGTGTAGGTCGCTTGAGTTTTTCCACACCAACCTTGGCAAACCACATCATTATTGACTTGGCTTTGTGCACAGGGGCATTGTCATGCTGAAACAGGTTTGGGCCCCTTAGTTCCAGAGAAGGGAAATCTTAATGCTACAGTATACAAAAACATCCTTTACAATTGTGTGCTTCCAACTTTGTGTCAACAGTTTGGGGAAAGCCCACATATATGGGTGTGGTGGCCAGGTGTCTGCATACTTTTGGCCATATAGTGTATTTCAGTATATGAAAATATTTCACTGGATCTATAATAAATCATGCAACTAACTAACCTCATTTCACGACAAAAAGTTCTGGGCCCTTGCAGCTGTACGTAACAGTATTACTCTATAACCATTCTTAATTTATTCCTTATTTGTCATGAACAAAATAATTGTCTCTGTGTGTTTGTAAAATAATCAGGCACATTTGCTTGCTACACCATTTCCTGATAAGAATGAACCATTATGCTCTACTTATTACTTATCTACTACTTATCAGAAATGAAGTCTTATTCTTGGTTTGCAGGTTTACTTTGTAACATTTAATGTTCTTTGGCCTCCTCCTGCTGGTGTAGAAAACATGAGACATCATGTCTCGGCATTGGATGAAGACTCCTGCTGCAGCTGCAACATATAGCCTCCAACAATGAGAGACTCATGCTGTTATCCTGCAGACTGCACACCCATTAACTCAAACAAGTTTCATTTTTGTTTCTATATTACAATAACTCACTCTATTAAATGTCCTACAACAGTAGATCTGAACACCAGTCATGCAGAGACCCTGCCGAACATGAAGGAATTAAAGATCAACTGGCCATTTGAATCAGGTGTGATGGGAATACAGAACTTCATACTGTTTAGGGGAGGGAATTCCCCAGAACTGGACTTAAACACTTTTTTCGTAAAGTCAATGTATGGTTCTAGAATTAGGTTCACTTTGTCCTTGAATAAAATATTACAGAATTTTATGGACAAGGTAACATCTGAAAGGTTTTGAACTGTCTGTGTAGTACAGAGAAGGAAAATAAAAATTTTTGGGAAATGTTTTTAAGTAAATGTTATGTTCTGCTTATATTGCACTAGCACTTTCAGAAATGGGTACAAGTACACAGGTCTTTGAAAGAGAGTGCATGGGCACAAGGTATTGAGATGTTGAGAAGAGTTCAGTAAAGTTGATTCTGTTTTACAAATGTTTCTTTATTGACTTGCACAATCAACACAACCGTACAGTCAAGTGCAAAATCTACTGTAGCAGACAAGCACTCAAAGCAGCATTAGTTATGTTTGTGGGTGTGCAGTGTTATCTGGGGGACTACCTGCACCACAGACTCTGTTTCAGCATTTCTACATTTGTGTACAACTGCAATTTAATTATCACTCAGCAACTTAATTATCCAGATGTGAACACATCAGGTTTGGAATAAGATGAAGGTCATTCTTTCCATAAATCTGATGTGTCTTCTGTATCATAATCAGTTTCTGGCCATGGTCAGGTAGTTGCTCCTTATGATATTGGTGATTCAAACATAAGTGCTTTTTCAGATATGAGTATTGGCTAACAATTATACATATCCTCTGTACAGCTGTACAATAAGAGGGAACATCAGTCTTAGCCAATATGGCAAATATTGGCTCCACATTTTAGGTGAGATCTTTCATAGCTCTTCATATTTGTTTTGGTTTTGTGTTTATGCTAGAGTGTCCTGCTGCACTGTGATATCCTGGCTGTGGATCACTGTCATCATCTATAGCTGCTGGCCACAAACTACTATGATTGTCAGATGGATGCTGGACATACAGTGGCCTGTCACACAAAAGCCAAAGCCTGAGGTTTTAGGCCTGTTATGATATCAGTGATAACATGTTGTACATCGAAACATGGAAAGCAGAAAACCTTGATCAGATACAGATTTTATGGAGCTCTTGAGTGGCACAACAGAAAAGCATTCACCCTATCACCCAGAAGAGGATGAGGAGGGCAAGGAGTCCAAGACAGCAAAATTGGACACTGGCCAATCTTGGGCATCTGTGAGCTCATGTATGTGGAAGAAGGCGAATAATGCTTTCACCCTCCCCAGTATGATAGTGTGATAGGGGTCATCTGGCTGGTGGGAGGGAACTAGCAGGTGACAAAATTGGCATGAAAATGGGAAAAATGTTACACAATTTACGTTGAGTTGGTTTTCTATAAGTTTCTATAGGTCTAAGTGTGATATCACACTTAAATGTGATTTGTCTGTCCTCCATTGACAGATTGTTGTCTCAGCAGAAGTGAGCTGAGAAAAGACAGTGGAGACAACAGCTCTGCTGCTCAGTTCTCAGGCCAGATATATCTGCTGCTGAAACATCAGCTAGCTCATAACCACAGTGTACACACAAGCACACAAATACTAGACAGCGTAATGAGTGAGAGTTAGCTTCATTCAGTCCAACACCATAATTACAATTGAGAAAAACACCATTTTATGCAGCAACTCCACACCTTAGCTTCAGATCCATAATAATATGTGACTAGCTCCATCATTTTAGGTTGCTTTGTCCACATTTTCAGTATTTTACATTGCTGGAAAGAGGAAACTCTAGCCCTGATTTACTCAGTGTTTGACTGTTATAAAACACATGCAAGCTTGAAATACTTGCAGAAAATGTGCAAGCTGACTAACAAAGTTTATGGATCATTGTGCATTTATTGTGAAGAAGATAGCGTTTTGAATGTTTGAAATTTTGCAGGTTTGACTTAATAGTAATGTAAATTGAGGCATTTCTAACTAGAGGTGGAAAATACAAAGCAGTCAGTTCAAAATATTTCAGCACCTGCAGTGTTGTTTACAGAAAGTGAATCGAAGAACAGAATTTGCATGCACAAATTAATATTATTGATGGGCAGGTATTAAATTGGCAAAATCCTATTTCCATCAATAAAGGCAAAATTATACTATTCCTCCACATGTACCACATGTACATTAACATAATGCACATTCATATCATTTTACTTTCATGTAACTACGAAGGGTAGTGAGATTCACCTGGATACCTTCTTGCATGCCGAGACCTTCCAACAAATTCACAAAGTGATATATGATGCAGTATTTGCAATGAATAGGGCTATAATACAATCATCTTTTCCTTTTTTTCTTCTCAGCTCTTACAAATGTCAGACCACATGTATGCCATATGGAGCTAGCTGCTTAGTGCAGTCCGAACATGACAACTTTGCTTCAGGGTCTGCTAGACAGCAGCAAGGCACCACAGCAGCATGGACGGCATCTCCCTAAGGGCCCATGAATATATTAAGAAAGATCAATTTAGTATTCTATTGCTTAAAGAGGCAGGGATGAATCCATCTGCTACAATTTCCCAATAAAATTCTGTGACACAAATGTTAAATTGCTGTTTTTAAGCTATGTGCAATTTTTTTTCCCCTTTACTATGCTATACTATGCTATACTATAATGCTCAAAAATACACATACATTAATACTCCGTTTCACAAATACACATACATTTTCACTTCCTCCTTTTCAGTGGTGCCTCCCTTACTGAAAGTTTTTGGCTAATGTGCAGCACAGGACAATCCTCTCCCTCTCCTATCTGAGACAAAATGGCCCCCAGCCATTTGTCCGATGTGTCGGTCTGCAACATAAAATGAAGAGAAAAGTTAGGGGAGTGAAGTATGGGCCCCTTGCAGAGAGCTGCTGTAATGAGGAGGAGGGAGGGGCCAGGTGTATAGAATGCACACCTGGCACTGAGTTGGCTAATCAGTGCAAGAGAGGGATAAAGGAGCGGCTGGAGATGCCAGGAGAGAGAGATGCACGCATGTTTTGTGTTTGTGTTTGACATCATGTTTATGTTGAATATGATTAAACATTGTGTTTAAGTTCACTTGGTTCCTGCCTGCTCCTTGTCTGTTTTTGACATTTGTTACAGCTGCCTTCACTTTCGCAAAATCCTGTTGACACTGCTTCATCCACTTGACCCAGTGTGCTGCTCCCTTTTTAGTGGGCTGACAAATTCTGAAATATTTCGTATGAATTTGGAGATGCAAGCCCAGATACAGTACCTCCACCCACCCAATTGCACATTTTGCCAGGCTTGCTGTGAGACTAGCCTACCTCGAGGACTTCAGGACAGCCTGCACATGTTGCATATGTTGTCCTCAGTCATTACTAGAAATAATAATGTCATCTATGTAGGTATATGCATTGTGTGGGCAAAGAATGTTGTCTGTCATTCATTAGAAATTGCCTGAGTTGGGAATGCCTACTGTATAGCGGTTGCTGCTGTTGCTGGGCCTGGAGCAGATTTTCCCTAGACCAGTGACACAGCATGTGCAGGTTTGCTCTCAGGTCCAGGATATGGTATATGTTGTTTTTAATGGGGATGAGACTATCCTTCCAGAATTCTTTTACCACCTCTAACCATGAGCCGATGTAGTGTTTTATCTACCCAATTGCTCTGCCATGGACTTATAATGAGCCACCTGGAAGAGAGGTTCAGGAGGTTATGGATTCACCGGTTTGAAGGCAATAGTGTCTGTTGATTTTACTGTATGCTGAGGAGAGCCTGGTGTTGCTGCTGCTGCAGGGGTGGCCAAGAATCTGCACTAGCGGACTTTGATCCATAGCATCATTTCATCGTTCTCCAAGTGACCGGGTTCGGCACCAGCATAACAGTGCGCGCGCGCATGGATTATATAGAGATCAGAATAATTATACCCAGGTGCAATTACCCTCACGCTTATCCCCAAACTCCCTTCCCCGTTACAGCCTTCATTAAAACCACACCCTGCCTGCCACAGTAATACACACGCTTAAGGTAACATCTGTATCCTGAAATTGTTTCTTACCGATTACATAGATCACACAACATTTACCAATTCAGAAGAGTGACAGTGCTTTCTCTGAGACAAATGAAGACAGCCACCACATCTTTCTAAACTTCTGCTCTCACAACATTATAGGGTAGATGAACGCGCTTCAGAGAAGAGCACTAACTGCTATATTGTTTGGTGTACAAACATGAAACCTGTAATTTGCTAGCATCGAAATAATAGACTAATAGGGAGAGGGAAACAAGGCCATTCCTCCCACCCAAATAGCAAGGCCAATCATGCAGTCTTGGACTACCAACCACGAATGGATTTGACATTCTGGGACTTGATGTGATTTCCAGACAATAGAGTGATTCCAGGCTACACCAACCAGGAGCTAGTGAAATTATGAATTCAAGAAGTACAACTACTGAGATCAATCATATTATTGAATATTAATGTACTTTAATGACAAAAGAAATTGAATTAAAATCACAGTATTCCTCTGACATTAAATAAGTAACTGGTGCACCTTCTGCTATGGGAATAGCAGCAATGAAAAACTTTGGTCTGATTATTGACTCCAATCTGTTCATTTGATCTTACATTCTTACTAGGATAGCCTTTTTTCTATCCCATCCCAGCTCAAATATTTCCAAGATAAATAAACATAATGTAACTACAAGACTAGTTCATGCTTTTGTTACCTCTAGGTTAGACTTTTGTTACTTGCTGTCTATGTTCCATTAGGTGCTCCAGGCAGTCCAGAATGTGGCAGAAGGAGTCCTTACTAGAACCAGAATATTTTACCATATTTTGCAATGATTATAAGATACTATTAATGATCTATAAGGCACTGAATGGTCTTGCAAATTTTTGGTCTTTTATGATCCACCAAGCTTGCTTCGATCAAAAGGTGCAGGCTCTTTATTGGTAGAATAATTTGTTAAAATAATGCAGACTACAACAGGGGGACAGAGCTTTTTCTTATAAAGCCCCACAATTATGGAACAGCCTTCCAGTTAGTGCTAGGGCCACAGACACAGTCTCAATCTAAATCAAATCAAAGTATAGTCTGAAAACATATTTGTTTAGTCAAGCCTTTTGTTAATAGCTTCTTTCTTAGGCAGAGATCTGGAGGATTCATGATTTTACTTGCTAAAAATAATTTACATTCAAGTCTCATTCATTATTCAGTGCATAACTTCACTTGGATACTATAGACTTAAAGCTAAAAACTCTAATGAAATTTAAAAAACTCTGAAAATTACTCACAATCGCACTATGCATTGTCACTCAGAAGAGGACGGGTTCCCTTTTGAGTCCAGTTACTCTCAAGATTTCTTCCTTGTGTCACCTCAGGGAGTTTTTCTTTGCCACCATCGCCTCTGGCTTGCTCATTAGGGATCTAAATCTAAATCCATATCCAGATTTCTGTAACAATGTCCATTGTTAAAAGCACTATATAAATGAAAATTGATTAAATAAATATCAATTCCATAAGGACCCTAATTAACTTTTTGACCTATTTACCACATACCCTTCCTCTAGCTGGGACAAATATTATTTGCTATATGTTTTACCAGAAAACAAGGGCAGTGACCATGTGTTTGTATGTGGACTGAGGCCTTTGGTGACCACACATGTCAGTTAAGATTTCCAGAAAAATGTTCTAGGCTGATGATAAAACATAGCATAATTTTGTTCACAATTTTTGTTCACTGTTTGTGTTGATGCGAACAATATATTGGCTATTCAGAATATGCAGAACCAGCTGCCTCAAATGGTTAAAACTTTTTTATGCTGGTCTTACAGGAGATCAAAGATGATTCTCAGCTTTGCATGCTGCTGAAGATTCACACATTCTCCTTCTTGGATGTGGATGAGCTGAGAGGTTACTAAATTAGGGTTTTCATGAGACTATGAATAAATATTATGTGTTCCCTCCCATATATCTATGCAGAGTGAACAGTTTTATAGCCATCACACACTACAGCACCAAGCAGCCCTGTCTACGGCTTGTCCCTTGGCAGACTCTTGTTCAGACATACCACTGCATTTAATCTGAACATGAGAAATTTGATTTATCAATTGTTCCACCTGTCCAATGACATAGAGCTGGAAGGTCACAAGAGGAATAGGTCCAGGAATGTGAAAACCCTCATAGACCAGATTTTATGCAACCTTCATGCAGACAATCACAAAGCTACACAGCATTTCTTTATCTGATTTGTGTAGCAAAAAGTTGAACCAGCTTCTTGTAAATAAAAACATGTACATGGCTGTTTAAAACACATCTGATTCAGTGGATTTACACCTCACATAGTCTTTGACTCTTAAGCATTCAACACACTTCTGCGTTTTACTGGACCTCGCTCAAGGTAAATGTCACAAGCTCTGACAAAGTTTTATCTTAAAGATTGACAGTTCCCCAAATCTATTCATGCCTAAGACTTACCTTAATGTTTCAGTGGTTGATCACACTTAGATATTGTAGGCTTCTGAGAACTGTTACTCTAATTAGCATGTCTGCAGTTGTTAATACATGAGAATAGGTGCAAGTTGTAATATATGCACCTGGAGACCAGAGTTCAGTAAGTTTTCAACATCTAAGAACATACTGTAATTAAATTTTTCAAAGTTATGGAGACTTATTTTTAGTCATGGATTAAATAAATATTAGTCAGGACAGGTGTATAGTATTAGTACAGTACAGTACTATATGGCCAAAGTGTTTACACCTGACCATCACACGCACATCTGGGCCTTCCCCAAACTGTTTCCACAAAGTTAGAAGCACACAATTGTACAGGATGTCTTTGTGTGCTGTAGTGTTACAATTTCTCTTCACTGGAACTAAGAGGCCCAAACCTGTTCCAGCTCAACAATGCCCCTGTGCACAAAGTGAGGTCCATGAAGACATGGTTTGTCAAGGCTGGAGTGGAAGAAATCAAGAGGCCTGCACAGCGCCCTGACCACAACCCCTGCTGAACACCTTTGGGATGAACTGGAATGCCTACTGCACCCGAGTCCTCCCTGCCCAGCTTCAGTGCCTGACCTCACTAATGCTCTTGCGGCTGAATGGGCATATCCCCACAGCCACGCTCCAAAATCTAGTGAAAAGCCTTCCCAGAAGAGTGGAGGTTATTATAATAATCTGGAATGGGATGTTCAAAAAGCACATACGGGTGTGATGATCATACATTAGTACATGTGCTAACTTATTTTAGTACTTTTTTAACATTACTTAACTTTGGTACATGTTAACATTACTTATGATAAATAAAGGTAAATTAAGGTAAAAAGTTAATCAATGTAAAGCATTACCATTGTAATAATAAAGGCTATCCAATGCTCATCTTAGGACTCTTATTCACAAAATGTTTATAACCAATACCTCATATCCTTCAACAATGTTAGTACTGTTTGCCTTCACTTTTCTAGCCCTGTATACTGTAATGATTTATAGTCCCATTATACGCTATAACCCAGAAGAGGATGTGTTCCCTTTTGAGTTTGTTTTCATGTTATTTGTTTTGTTTTCATGTTATTCCTTGGCACTATTGCTTATGGCTTGCTCATTTGGAATCTTTAGATGAAATAAATGAATGGGGAAAAAAACAACATAAAGTGTCTCACTAGTGTGGTTTTGGACCACCACGGAAACAGCTTCAATGTACCTTGGTATTAATGCATCTGAAAATGCCTGTGAAGCCCACTGCATATGATTTGCATTATTTTCATTCTCATCAAACAATTCAGTGAGCACTTGTGCCCCATAGAAGGGGACACTGTCATGCTGGAAGAGACCACGCCCATCAGAATAGAAATGTTTCACCACAGGACAAAGGTTATCAGTCAGAATAACCTTGTATTAATTTGTAGTGAGTCTACAAATGAGACAAGTGGACCCAAATTATGACAGGAGAATGCTCCACACAGAATAACAGCCACATTTTCCAAAATGGTAAAAGCATTATATAAATAAACATGGACTGAATTGAAAACTTGGAAACTTGCTTTCCTAAAACAAGAAGAAAGAAAGAAAAAGACTGGAGAGTGAATCTGAGAGTGAGTTTAGAACTGTCAAATATACTTCTCAGCAATATTATGATCTTGTGTGTGGACCAAAATCATAAACACATCAAGTGCTGAGTAGAAACCATCTCTCAGACGTGTCCCAAGACACTCCACCCACAGAAATCTCTCTCCCCATATTACTCCGACTCATTTTTAATCCTTGGCAATCTGTCAGGAATGAGTTCACACCATAGTAGTAACAGAGGGTGTTACCCAAACACACAATTCTCCACTTAACATCTGGAAACATCAACAACATAAACAGCTACAGTGGCCATGATGCATTTTTTTAATAAGAAGACATTGCTATTTTATTTAAAACCTAAAGTTAAAGCTGAGACAAGAAACACTGAAACAAACTGTATTTTTCAGTGGTTAAATATATAGTAGTTAAGTTAGTCTTTCCTGTCTTTAGCCCTATGTGCCTTGGTGTTTTTCTCTCAGAAACAGAAACTATTCTTTTAAATGACACAGGACCTCAGGAAGTAATTTCATTGCAGCACCCTTCTCTCTTACCCACATAAACACACACACACACACACACACAAAATATGTTCAAAAATATCATGGAAGGAGCAGCACAGATGCAGGCTGCGAAATGCTTTCTGTATTTCCCACCCAGTTCTCCAGAGTTCTGTTTAAATGCCACATTAAGCTCTTCCTCTCCAGCCAGTGCTTAAACCAGAGGGAAAAGGGAGCATTATCCTCGTCATTTCACAAGTAAAAACATGAGGAACACACACATCTGCTTTTTTCTGCTGCTTCTTAAGCATGTTTGAATCCTTCCTCTTTCTCTGTGTCTGTCATTTGCGCACAGTCCGTGAATGTGTGTCTTTGACCAGAGACTCCGTCTACGTGGGAAATGGGAAGGTGCAGCTGGAGCTTTGCCAAGAAGCAAGAGTAGCATGCTGCTTCCGTGCTCCAGTCAGAAGAGAGCAGAAGGGCATGGTCTCAGTCAGCCACTAAACAGAGGGACACACACACAAACACACACACACGTGTTGGCTCTATCTCCGTCGTCCTGAGCCCAAAACCACAGAGGGAACAATTCTGTGTATGTACGCTGGAGGGGCCGCATTAAAGGACAAAGCAACAGATGTATCTGAAAGACTGGAAGAATTAGAAGTCCTATAAATCCATATAACCCAGCATGCTGGAGAACTGCAAGACCTTCTCAACAAGTGTGACCATCTCAATTAAGTGAGCCTGTTCTGAGCTCTTTTTCCCCCACTAATGGCAAGAATGAAGAGGGACCGGTTCCTGTTGGCTGTCACCTTCATCATCATTCTTACAGTTGATGTCTACTTTGTTCTGCTTCCCAGGCTGAGAGCCTGGTATGACTTATCCAGGGGTGGCTGTAACTGCAATGGGGTTAATGGCAGTGTTGGCTATACTGAACAGGTTCCTCACAAAAAAACCTTGAGTTCTAACCTTGTCTCTCAAAAAGAATCCAAGCTGAAGAGGCTTTTTGGCCATCCACTGTACAATATTCATCTTCCAGAACTAACTTCAGTTGAGAGATTGCTGGAAGAAGAGGAGCTCATGGAATATTACAGGAGGAAATTGACCCGCTGGGAGAGGTGAGTGCAAATTTTGTATTGACCCAGTGTTAACAAAGTGAAATGTGATTTTTTTTTCTTTTTTTGGCCCCAAAAATGCTGCATCGTTTTTGGCCCTACAATGTTATGATAATCTATGAAGACCATATATTATTAAATATTATTTATAAGGAGTATTAATAGAGACATAATGCATATTGCAAATATAAGCATATGTTGCTTGGATTCATTCAGACAGCAGCTGCCACAGCACCCATACACATATTATATAATAGACAATATCTAATTTATTTATGCTTCATTTGACTTGTATAATGATGTTATGCTTTTGTCTGTTCTCTGAGTAAAAGAATATAATTGGCGGTAGGGGTGGGGGATGAAATTTACAAAGCAAAGTAAGGTGACTGCTAAACCAACAACTCTGGCTGCAATCTAAATAAACACACCATAGTGCCTGGAACGTGATCCTCAAAAGGCTAACACTTAATGCATAATGCCTTTTAAAAATGCTAAAATGTGTATAACATTCAGCTACATCTTAACATAAAGGAACATCTTTCAGGATACTGTGGATATATTACAAAATTTATGTGGGATATTTTAAAATGCAATTAAAATATATGTTTAAATATTGAAATATTTACATATTGAAATATTTAATACTCAAAATATTTCACTTAAAATGGCAATTTTTATATGTTGTTATTTTAAATGTGTTTATAAATCAAAAAAGCCCATAGGAGCTTATTTGCAGATTTTATTTCAGAAGTGAAGGAAATCCAACAGAGTCTCACAATGGGAAATTCATTTAAATTATATTTTATGGCCGTTCATAATATGGGAGCTATGAAAAGTTTTCTCATGTTTTTGGTTGTTTAGTTTTGCCAACCAATGTAAGACTAATTTAGATTGTTTTGTGCAAACTATAGCCTGTGATTTGTGGATTGAGGTCAGCTTTACTGATTGCAAGAGTTCCCCGAAGCACCAAAGAAGCACCCTGTTGGGAGCTCATGGCCAATCAGAGAATTATTTGCAAATTGTTGTGCCCATTGTGTGGTGAGAAAGTCAACATTGTAGCTAAAGCCAATTACCTAACCATATCCAGGTCTCATCTGGAAAAAGAACAGAGTTTTAACTCATTGTGAATAAATACCTGGCTTGTAAAGGTGTTAAAGAACGCTTGATAACTGATGATCATGACTGTTTAAGGTGGTTTGATGCATGCACACTTATGACTCTCAGCTTGTGTGTAGCAAAAGAGGTAATGTATTCAGAGATGTCATGTTGACATATTTTTGGGTCAGTTAACAAATATTTGTAGCCAAATGGATCAATACTTTGAGGCCATGGTGCAAGGTCTGCCAGAAAACAGGTTGTTTATTATATACACTCCATGTAGAAAATCACCAAAGAACCAAGACATTAACATGGCCATGGACATCCAAATGTGTGTAAAACAAATAGCTGAAAAAAATTACTTTTTATGAGCATACCATCCAGAATGTCCCTAAAAACAATCCTTAAAAAATCCTTAATAAAACCTTATAATAAAAATTATTTGCATCAGATAATCTCCAATACTCTCCTGACAATTTCCAATATTGTCTTGGAAAAATTGTGGGTTAAAATCAATTCCTGTAGTAATAATACACTTCCTGTATCTTTCAAATATGGGGTTATTATGAGATTTACACCAACACAAACTTTGCAAAAAGTATACACATTGACGGTTTTAAAAGTTAGCATATAAAAGCTACAATATCTTCTCCACAGACAGCAGAAGTTCTACATTGAGGCCGCAGCAGCATCGAACATCTCATTGCCTGAGCAACCTGTAAACTTTGATCCTGATGCTAGCTGGCTGAAATTCCATTTGGGAATCAACCGATATGCACTGTACTCCAGAGATGACCAAAGCATTGATGAGCTACTGCAAGATATGCAGAGTGCCACTATCATTGGAGCAGGTGGTTATTTGTCCATTGCTAGAATATTGACGATTGGTAGTCCATAATGGACATGTTACGAAAACGCTTGTGTATGCTATCATTCAAATGTTCACCTGTCGTATGTCATGACAAGTCATTATTCTATTCACTAATCTTGTACAATCTAGTAGAATGCATATATAAATATGTAGATATAACATAAACCAGACACCAAAAGGTATTTTAGTGCTTTTGTTTAGTATATATTTCTTTTTAAATACATATAGCAATTTGTCCATATGATTTGTCCTCGATTTGATTACTGCCATCCAAAAAAAAGAAGAGTAATTTTTATATTGACATATTTATGTACATAATGTTTTACAGCTTTCTACAAATGATGTGAAACCTAAGTACCGTAGTACTGGAATCATATTACAATCAGTTCATATTAACTTTGATTCCAAACTTTTGTGGCAATTCTGAAATTCTGAATGGTAGTGGCAATATAATTACTAATTACCGTGAAATAATGTAGGACCATGAGCAAAAATTAAATAAATTATAGATATGTTGTACCTGAATGTCCTTAAAATAACACAATGGGTTTCTGAAAACCTATTTCAGACAAGACTCCAGTGCACTTAATTTCTGTATGATATCTGAAATTTTTAAGACTTAAAATGAAAAAAAAAAAAGCAAATTTGTGTTTGGCTCAATGTTTAAATGTACCCATGAGTTTTTGTTCAGTTTGATCTGAGGCTTAAGCAGACAATGACAGAAGTACAAAAATGATGAGAATTAGGTATTGGCTACCTGAAAAGCAACAGTCTGATTGATGTCTTCAAATATTATAGATTACACTCAAGATGAAAAAGCCTTAAAGGGAGCATGTGACTGCTCACAAGGTAAGTCTTTATCTCTTTCTCTTCAGCTCTAACCTGACAGGGAGACTTCAATAATATTTGGCAGCAAAAATTAGCTAACCTAATCTTACTGTCAGTATTGTCTTCTCGATTTTGCCTTAAGAATCTCTAATGTTATAACCGACAAGCAGCTCATCTCACAAAAAGAAATTCTAAAAATATGAAGCCTAAAAATACGAAGCTATAACTCAGAGGCAACCCAGAGGCAAAAAAAAGAAAAAGAAAAAAATCCTTTAAAGGTGGTGGTGTAGAGCAAATAGCTGCTGGGTTTCGAAAGAATGAGATTATGGCACTGTGCCCTTTTATAGCAGCTACTGGCTGGGGTGCAGTAACCTAAAAGCTATAAACAATTGCCATCTGTGAAAACCAATTGCTCTCGAGAAAGGATTTATTCAGCTCTGGAATCTTAGAGAGTGTAGTTTCACAAACACATTCTTCCAAATCAAAATCACACATACACACAGCGGGATAAAATTTAAATGTCTATTTTTTTCCATCCTTTTTTTTTTTTTTTTTAATCTCTCCAAGGTATGTCCCTCCAAACATGAAGGAATCCTTTACCCAAATGAGCTAACATGACTAATAACAACTAAAAATGTCGGGCATTCTTTGCCTTTATACTATTTTCTTGGGATTCTAAATTTGTTGTTGCACTTGAATTTGAACTCCTGATTTTCTTCAGTTCCTGAGTTTCTTGGTTTGAAGCATGGCAGTGGTTGTAAACTGTTGATTTGATATGATATGATAATATATGATATGATATGATATGATATGATAGGCTAAAAGGAGGTTAAAAACACAGTAAAGTTTCATTTGGAGCCAATGCTACAACCTCAGACAAAAGCAAAGACCAGGGCATACCAACCACCACTTTAAATAAAACCCAGCCCTATGTAATTAAACTATCACTCCCAGTCCATAAAGAGAAATTTAAACCTCTAAAATTTCTTCTGTTATGCATTATGCCAATGCAGACAGCTACATGCAGAAAGAAAAAATAAGATATATGTGACTCGCTATGTGAATGTGTTTAGATAGGACACTTTGCAAAGAACAAAAATACCTTATATTGGATAACAACAAGCGACCTTAATATTAATAAATGTGTGACAAAAAATAATGATCTCCTTTACTTATCCCAACAGTAGTTAAGCCAAGTGGCCATCACCTGAAACTTGCACTGAAGTTGCAAGACTTTGGGAAAGCTATGTTCAAACCTATGAGGTAAGCCTAAAAGTAAAAAGATCAAATAATGTATCCTTGATGTGTGATTTTATAATGTAAGAAAATGTAAATGATTGGTTTTCAGACAGGAACGACATGAAGAGACACCTGAAGACTTCTTTTATTTTGTTGACTTCCAGAGACACAATGCAGAAATTGCCTCCTTCCACCTGGACAGGTTTGATATTCATTTTCAACTTGTTTTCTGTTGTTGCTTTGAAAGATATTTCAAATTAACAATCAAGCATAACAGTTGACTCTATACATAAATGCAACTGTACTAATCTATCCTCTCCAAACTTAATAATAAAAAAAAGACTAATTTACACAATGTAATTACAGCTTTGCACTTGCTGGCAAAGTCCATAAGACTCTAAAATAAGTGTTTATTGAAAAGAGTCTCAACTATAATGAATGTTTATCTGTCTCACTGTGTAATCTATACCTCAGATCCTCCTAAAGGTGTGTCAGTCTTAAATACTAAAGCTACATAATTGCCATATCACCCACACACACTTAAAATTACCAAAGAGGGAGGGAGTGTTTCTTAAAGCTGCATGTAAATAAGTAAATTTTCTCACATGTCCGAGCTTTAAAAACAAAATTTGCAGAATACCTTAAGCATGTTTAGGCAAAGAATTCACAGATCTAAAGCCAATTTTTGACAAATCTATTGCACCAGAGTTTCAGAGTGAAGGGAAAATATGAAGATGAAGCATACATGTTACATTACACATTAGATTGCTTTTAAAAAATGCAGCTAAAATATTATTTGTCTTTTTTCATCCACTGAAATAGTGTTGTGTAATCTGTCTTGCTCAGAGTCCTTGATTTCCGGAGAGTTCCGCCTGTGGTTGGGAGACTCATTAATGTCACTGGCGAGGTATTGTACACCACATACAACGAGGAGCTCCGTAGTGTCTTCTTCACCTCGCCAGGCAAGCGCTTGCATTCACACAGAAATGTTAAATTAGCATTTGCTACACTGTCCAGTTACAATGATGAAGGGCAATAACACAATATTTCTCTTGTAGCCAAAGATACCTAATCTGTGAAACATCTCAGTAATCTATTAAGACAACCCAATAAGACAGCAACCATATTGTTGAAAAGAATCTTAATTTTACTCTAAAGTTGTAGCTATAACTGTTCCATAATAAACACTTTACAAATGTATATTCTCTTTTAGCTTAATTTACAATTAGCTTCTTTCTTTCCTTGTCAGCTAACAACACATGCTTCTTTGCCAAGTGTCTGTACGTGTGTAAGACGGAATATGCGGTGTGTGGACATCCAGACCTTCTGGAAGGATCCATGTCGGCCTATCTGCCTGGACTGAGTGTAGCACCCCGCATTTCCATCCCCAGCCCCTGGATCCGCTCTTATACCTTTACTGGAAAAGAGGAGTACGCTTAATCCTTACAATTAATAAAAAAATAATTCAAGGACTGCTAACGCAGGAATCAGTGGATGTAAATTGGGGTGTGACATATTTGAGAGTGATATGTGGCCTAATAGTTTATGGTTTCGATGAGTTGAACCCTAAGTAATTAAGTTGAAGACTTTGGGAATGATTCAAGAACTGCTAACATAAGAATCAGTGGAGGAAATAAAAACGTGGTAAAAAGAGTAAATTCCGAGTGGTAAAATATAAGAGTTTGCCTTATTGTCAGTAGATTGAAAGTTCAAATCCTACCAATGTCACAGCTATTGGTGGCCAAAGGTGAAGACAGCAAAATTGGTCCTGCTCTCTGGGTGTGAAGGATGGCATACTCTCTTTCTCCTGTCAATCAGTATGACACTAGCCACTCTTGGGCATCTGTGAGCCCCTGTATGCAGATGAGGGCAGATAGCATTTTCTTTTGAGTGTGTTACGCTGCGCTGTGATGTTGCATAAGCAGAAGTTCAAAAAGATGCAATGCCTGGCATCACATCTCAGATGAAACACGTTAGCATTTACCCTCCCCGGTTGGTTGGTGGGAATTGGCAAATGATCAATTTGGGGAGAGGAGATTCTAAATTTGTTTGTGAACATCTGACCATCACAATCATATGTGTGTCTTCCCCAAACTGTTGCCACAGATTTTGACAACTCTCTTTTATTATGTTAGATGGGAAGTAAATCCATCATACTGTGACACCATCAAAAGACTATACCCCTACAGCTCTGGAAATAGACTACTGAATATCATTGACATGGCCATATTTGACTTCCTTACAGGTATGTGAACACAACACCTGTAACTTTTTCAGTGCTACTCAAGATTTACATGCATGACTAACCACAACTAGTAGTCGACTGCTCTGTACCTAATGTCTTATCATCAGCTATTACTACTACAAGCCATTCACAACAATATACAGTATGTTGGGTTGTCCAACTTTTTAAAGGAATAGTGTGCGAATAACAGTCTGTGCAGCATGTGTAGGACATATTTTCTATATTTCTTTTTTATTTTAGGAAATATGGACCGGCACCACTATGAAATTTTTACCAAGTTTGGTGACGAAGGTTTTCTGCTTCACCTTGACAATGCAAGAGGGTATGCTTTTATTCAGAGTAAATTTATAGGTACATTTTTTTTAATCCAATCACTCATATTTGCATGTGTGTCACAGGTTTGGAAGGCACTCCTATGACGAAATGTCAATTCTGGCACCACTGACGCAGTGCTGCATGTACGTAGTTCCCGTTACAGTATATACGGTTCACCTTCATAAATAAGTTACTGGAAAAAAGGGAGTGAAGAAAAACCCATTGGAGGTCTCTATGGCTGAATTCTTTCAAAAAAGATAAATAATTGGGTTTTGGCCAAAATATTTTTTGACACTTCAACTTTAAACCTCTTCAACTTTAAACATAAATATACAATGGGGTCCAAAAGTCTGAGAGTGAAAATGCTTGTATTGCAGAAAATGCATTCTTTTCTAATTGAATACAACAATTTTCATTACGAATATTTTGACAACAACTTGAGTGAAAAGCAGAATCTTTGAGACATTTTTGCTTTAATGACAGTGTGCACTTGAGCTAGCATGGACTCCACAAGTTTATGTAAAACCTTATGATCCATTTTAGATGAAATCCATCAGAGTGTCATCTGAACAATAGAAGAGATTAGGCATGAGGAAAATCTGACCTTTTCTTCAAAGCAGTTAACGTGGTAAATATCACAAATTTGCTTGCATTTAAATAGGGACTTGGAAACAGTGCAGAATCCTGAATAGTAAATATTCAAGATATATTTACTTTCTTTGTTTTAAATAGCTCAAAATGTTAAAAACTTTCTATTTATTTACAATGTTAAGTGGAAAAAAAAGATCCCAGATTTTCAGTGTGGACCATTATGGAAATATTTTTCTTTATTTTTTCAATCTTGCCAAGGCTATCTTCCTTCTAAGATCATGGGTACTGTGTCAGTTTAACAAACACAGCAATAAAAAAAGTCTGCCTAAAGAGGTCTAAAACCTTTCTAGCTAAGTGTGATTTCCTGACACAGTGAATTTCAAGCTTTGATTGGATAGCTAGGTTGGATAGGTACATGCCACAGCAAAATGGACATAAGACACAGCAACTCAGTTTGCAATCAGATACTGGCTGTCAAAATGTCTGTGATGCTCCTGCACTGCAGTCAGAAAGAAATCTTTAAATGCAATTTTCTTCTTTTTCACCTTTGGGGGTAACCGGAATGTAACATGCCAGAACTTAACATGTGCTTGAGATACATGCAAAAGAGAAACATACTTCAGTCAAGGAACGTCTGGGTTTTCCCAGGGCACCACACACATGAGCAAGTTAAAATATGGCTTTGTCAAATATAATGTCTATCTTGCAACTGTTAGACTATCACATGATAGTTTGACAGCCATTGAAGTGTGCAAGGATTGTGCAAGAATTTGTATAAGAAATGTGGAATAAAATCACTCATTCTGTACCCTGCATAATGAAGATTATCTCAGTAAATGGGGTTATTAATCCCTTATTCCCTTATTTTCTCAGTTACTAGCAATCTAAATAGTTATGTTAATGGGCACAAAAGCATATTTGAGGAGCTTCTTTATGCCAGGTACGGAGGTGTGAGTAACAATATGACAGTGACTATAATCATCTTCTTGTTTCATGTTTTCAAATGGTCTTTTTTTCACTGATTTCATGTTTATCACATTTCACCAACCAAGATAAATTATGTTGTTAAAGAATTTTTCATAAACAATAGACAAACGTCATACACAATAAAACATAATTTTAGGTTTGTACCATTTTTTGTGTCCAATGTTTTGACCTGAACAAAAATGTTGTTCGTACAGAACTAAAATTAATGAAGGCTAGCAACACATGAAAACATTTCAGTGAATGAGCATAATAGCCGTCATGTTATTAACTGCTTTAGGTTATGGTCTGATTATTCTTGTGGTACCTATTCCTCCTCAGGATCAAGCGCTCTACGTTGCTGAGGCTGCAGCTGTTGTTGCAACCAGAGTATCTACTCAGTGATGTGATGAGAGAGTCTTTGTCTCGAGATCCACTCAGACCCATTTTGACTGAGCCCCATCTGCAGGCTCTGGATCGGAGACTGGAGCGTGTGGTCAGGTCTGTGAGTAGATGTGTGAAGAAGTTTGGGGAAGCCAAGGTGGTGGTCACCGACTTCATGGAGACCTCCGGTGCAGCTACAGAGAGAAACCACAAAAAAAGCAGGTGACAGATGCCGACAAGAGAAAAAAACAAAGGAAAAATGTAAAGAAAGTGGTCATAGACTTTGTGGAGGCCTCCAGTAGTTGTAAACAGGGAATCCAGGGCAAATGGATGCAGACGTGTGATAAAGAACAGAGCGTTCAAGCCAAGGATTGATAGAAAAACACTGGAACACTGACTCATGGATGTACCTCATGATTCTGGCCTGGAATAGAAGGACCTTTTCTATTTCATTTCCTAACAATTGCCTATGGATTAAAAAATGTGTAAGTGAACAAGCACTATTTGTAGATGTGCACATATTGTACCAAATTGTTGCACGATGGATACTTCACTGTGGGGGAAGTTGTTTTCAGAATCGTAAAACTGACAGACGACGTCATGTTCCTGAGAAGCGGCTGTGGGATTTGCGGTGTACTTTTCAGGCAAACACATGTTTGTGTGGAACTTTCAAACATTCCCCTGATTATCTGCTTTTTTCTGCAACATTTTAAACAAATACTCATTAGGGAGATAGGGACAGACAGGGCAGAGAGCAGTGAAGAGGTTGATTTCTTCAGAGAAAAGTATATGCCATTAAAATGTCTAAAACATTTGGATTTGTGGCTTTCGGTCCAGACGGCGAGCAAGCATATAATCCTTGGCTGTCTCTTCGTTTCACAGTTTGTAGGCTTTCAAGTGGAATCTCAAACCTGCCAGAAAAAAATCATCTGAACTATTTACAGGCAACTCTTCCTTTGCCAAAACTTTGTTCCAACTTGTGGTATGCAGTTTATTGCAACACAAATGTCAAAGGTAGAAGGTAGAAAGTAGTTTTTGGAACAAGCTGCAGCATGTCTGTCATTAGAGCTGGTCTGCTTGTTTCTAGTGACAACTAAAAATGCCTCTTTTTTCAAATCTGTAAAACGGATTTTAAAAAAGCAAGCAAATGTTTGAGACATGAAACGATTAGTGAAAATTAAGCGAAAAAAGTTGAATCAGTTCTTAATCTCTAGTTTTAATGAAGTCCCAGTTGAAATTACTGAGCATTCTACCCATTATATTTCCTGCTTAAGAAAAACTATACTGCTTCATTGTAAGATACAGAAAATGTGGTTAGCCAAGATTTTCTTGTGCTTTTGGAATGCTTACATGGAATTTCTACTTATTAGCAAGCTTTCCTTTATTCCACAAAGCAGTTCAGGGCAAGCCAGTGCAGTTTCAGTGGGGGCCAGGTTTATCCAAGTTTACTTTCCACTTTAAAACTTAGCCAGTTTCAGCACTATAAACCAGTGTCAATCATGGATACGAAACAAGCCACTATTTTTCCAGATTTAACAAACATTAAGCTAATAACTGAACCAAAACCAAAAACTGCCCCCTTGTGGTTGGCATACATTATGACTTCATTTTAATGATACATCCATTTGCCCTACACAGGATTAAACACTTCATGATTAAGCATTCAGTAGAAAAAATGAATACAAACATCTCGGCAACTTTTTATTGCTTAAACTGCCATTACGACAAGCTATACCAAAAAATCATTTTGTTGATGACACACTGGAAATCAACGCAAAACTGAAATCAAATTTAAAAAAGAAAAAGAACATATGGTCCACTGTTTATGGTACCTGCAGTTCTAATGACTGCAAGTGTCAAGAAACCAGCTCAAGGTTTGGGCTAGCAAGAGTATAGAGTCTTTAGTAACAAAAGCCAAGCAAAGCTAGATTAATATATGTTTTTATACATAGAAAGATAGATGATCATATAGACTGTGAGTGAGAAACTCTGGGTACCTTAGGGCATAAAATACTATTTAATAAATATATAATGTGAAGGAATAAAGTGTAACAATGATGAGAGAGGGCACTGGGCATTCTCTATGGCTTATACACTTTAAAAACAGGTATCCTGTAAATAAAAGGGCAAGTCAAATGAAAACATTAACTTCTTTAAATTTATTTATTTTTTTTGGTTATTGCAAATAGGTGTTTTTTCATTTTTCTATATAACCTACATTTAGTTCAATACAAGTGTTCCAGTGTGTAATGAGTGCCTGGATTCTTTTAGAAACAAATTTGCTTTAATTCTAATTTGTCGCAATTTTAAGGTTTTCATTTGACTCACCATCATATATTTTTACAGCCTTTATGCATTGAAATTGTGCTATTTATTCTACATTACAAACACAAAACCACAAAAACATATTTTGCACAAAACAATGTGTTGTTGCATGAAGTTCAGAAAAAGCACGCATACATTAATTAATATGGCACAAAGCTCCTAAAGTAAACTTATTGAAATTAAAAACGACAGTATGGAACAACTTACTGAAACTGGCATTGCTAATACTGGAGATTTACAGTCTGTTAAATCTTGCTATTTTGCTTAATTGCTAATGTGATAACTGGAAATATTCTTGGCTGGTATTAGGACTGTAATAATTTGAATAAGACTTCTTGTTGTGACTTGCATTTTGGCACTGGCTTTGAACCCCGGTGAAACTATCACTTCCATTCAAATAAAGCCTTGGTGCAAGTGAAAGAGAGATCATTCCTAGCAAGATGAACACAAGATCAATGAAATAATGGTTAGAAATTCTGTAATGGGTGTGCAGGTGTTCCTATTAAAGTGTACAGTGAGAGTGTGTGTGTATACACACACACACACACACACACACACACACACCCCTGTACCCCTTGATACAGATCAGGAGCTTCAGTTAATGTTCACATCAAACATCAGAATGTGGTAAAAGTGTGATTTTGGAAACTGCTGATCTCCTGGGCTTTTTACACACAACAGTCTGTAGAGTTTACATTGAGTGAGCAGCAGTTCTGTGTGTGGAAACACCTTGTTGATAAGAGAGATCAGCAGAAAATGGCCAGATTGGTTCGAGCTGCCAGGAAGGATATAGTAACTCATATAATCACACTTTACAAACACGGTGAGCAGAAAAGCATCTTAGCATGAACCAAACATTGAACCATGAGGTGGAGGAGCTACAACAGCAGAAGACCACATCAGGTTCCACTCCTGTCAGCCAGCAGAAATCTGAAGCTATCATGGGCACAGCCTTACCCAAAAGATCAGCTGGTCTTTTTGGTCAACTGTCCGGTCTTCTCAAGGTTTGTTATGTTATGCATTCTGAGATGCTTTTCTGCTCACCACGAATGTAAAGAGAGCTTATTTGAGTTACTATAGACTTCCTGTCAGCTCAGACCAGTCTGGTCATTCTCCTTCAAGCTCTCTCATCAGCAAGGTATTTCACGCTGCAGACCCTCTGCTCACAGGATGTTTTTTGCACCATTCTGTGTAAACACTAGAGACTGTTGTGTGTGAAAACCCCAGAAAATCAGCAGTCTCTGAAATGCTCAAACCAGCCCATCTGGCACAAACAACCATGTGCCATGGTTAAAATCACAGAGATCACACTTTTCCCCCATTCTGCTGTTTGATTTGAACATTATCTGATGCTCTTTACCTGTATCTGCATGATTTTATGCATTGTGCTGCTGCCACATGAACTGTAACTACATAAATTAGAAGGTGTATAGGTGTTCCTATTAAAGTGGATGATGAGTGTATACATATATATTTATAATTCCTTCACGTCAGGGGATGCTACATTCAAAGGACATCTTATTGATGTGTGTATATTCAAGAAACAGTTACTTCGGTGGGGGCAAGACACATTACAGCTTTATAAAGCATGCTTACAGTTTCTGTGTATAACTGTGATAGGGAAAGTTCTCACGATTTTCATATACCTTCTAATTCAGTTAGTATCTTACAAAACTATTCTTAGAAAACTAATTCAACTAAAGTAAAGCAAGCTAAAACGAAAACGTGTCTTTTGAATAGACTTTTTAAAAATATAATCTCACCCCTCCATTTGTTTTAAATAGTTAAATGTAAAAATGATGCCCAGTAAAGGCTGTGAATTCATAGTAAGTTTTGATTGTCTGCTCACTGGTATGTCAATGCTGAGATAGAACAGATGCCATTTTGCTGTTTTTAGCAAGTGCAATGTTCGAGTGCAGATGAAATATGCTTACATTGGTGAGCAATAAAAGAAGAGTAAAAAGGAAATAAAAGCCACCTGCATGAGTGGAACCCTGCTATTGAAGAGTACAAGTATGTGTTCAGACAGACAGTGACACAAAGCTGTTGTACTGCTGGATGTTGCGTTTAAGGATGTCTGAGCAGGGACCCAGCACTCGTTCAAAACGTGGCCGGTCCAGCTTGACGCACTTCAGAGGGCCCCGGGCCACTACAGTGGCGGCACGTGGTCGATTCATTAACAATGCAATCTCACCTAGAATACAAACAGGGAAGTGAGTGAGCACATGATTACAGTTAGTATCAAACAGATGATCATTTTGGCTAGAACACAATAAATTTGGTTAAAATTAAAATGTAAAAAAGACAAAAATTAAATATGGTCCACTGTGTATAGTATATCTCTGGACGAGATATTGCTTAAACTGCCATCAGGAGATAATTACAGATTCCCAGAGTTGATAAACGTCTGGCTCTGATAACTGTCATCGCTAGTATGGAGCTTTGGCAAAACTGTAATTTAATAAATGACGATGAACTGTAATTTCTGAGAAACCATAATACTTTTAAACAGCTGAGCCTTACTATCAAGAACTCAAGCTATAATTACAGAGAAACATAATACCTCCAAAGAGGTATTATAATTTATCTTGCAAAGGATTTAAAAAGTACTCACCGAAGTAGTCTGAAGGTCCCAAGCGACCCACTTCTACAAACTCCTCATTCTCAGATCGTCTCTGCAGTACAGCTGCACATCCCTGGCAAAACATATACAAGCTTTAGAGATGTAACATGCAAACAGAGGTAGTGGAAATCACTGCAAGATTAGGAAAGGAAACATCCAGGCACCTCCAGTATGATGAAGAACTCATCCCCTGGTTCTCCCTGTACTACAATCTTCTGGCTATCCTCAAATTGCACCGGCTCCAGAGCGTCAGCCACCGTCAGGCGCTCCCATTTATCCAGTGACTCTGAGAACCAACAGCAATCGAACGTGTTAAAGCTGCAGTTAAGATTCAGATGGCGATAACTACGTAATCGGTCTCATCAGGCAGCATTTTAACCAAAAAGTAATTCTCAATGCTCAGCAGAAGTATGGAATCCTTTTCTGAGAAGCATCCATATAATGATGCCTTCAAATATGGCTTTTTTTTTTTTTTAAAATGGGACATACTTTATCACAGGGGCACAAAATAATTTGTATTTATCCTCTCAAAAAACAATGCAGGAGTGTTTACAATATTTTTAAACATCCAAAATATCCACATAAGCAAATATTGGCAAATGCATAACATTTACACATGCAGCATGTTTTTTTTTTTTTTTTTTTTTTAAAAAGAGTGCAGCTGGCCAGAACCCACCGCTATCTTTAAATTTTAAAAACCCTGGACTGACTTTTGGCTTCTGGACCTCTGTAAAAATGAGACTAGCAATACATTATGACAAAATTATAAAGTCAGTACATTTAACTGGCATAATCCTATCTGTTTTATGCATAAGCAATGAAGAGACCAAGGGTAACACTCGACATGCTACCACCACCATGTTTTACTGTAGGGATGATGTTCTCAGGGCAAGGTAAGGTAAGGAAGGAACAAGCTCAAATTAAAGATACAAGCTCTACATTCTGACCAGTAAAACCAGAACCTACAAGCATTGTAAAATTTTATCAGAAGGCACTCCACAGTGAAAGATGGGCATTAACGAACAAACAGTGATGATATGAAACACATATACAAATGTATTTCATAAACATAAATGCAGTTTTAAACCAAACAAAGCTCTCTGCTATTAGCAATGTTTCCTCCCTGTCAAAAGCTAGGCAACACTTACCGAGAATGGATACTTTACTAAGGAACTCTTCATACATCTTCCTCTTTCGCAGAGTGCTTCCCTACAAAATACACATGGGTGTTAATTTGCAATTTATAAAATGAGCACTGAATTGAAAATCACTTAATCAGTTACAGCCTGCATGTACTTCATTACCATCAGTATTCTCCTGTAGCTGTCTCTGTCGATGCCCCACAGTTTGACATTGGTCTTAGCTCGGACAGTGGCCGCGCGTGGAGTACCATAGATCAGTGCCAACTCACCGAAACTGCCACCTTCGCCAATGCTGGTTGCCCACTCATTGTTCACATAAACCTGTTCCAATCCACAAACCATACCAAAAGAACATTTACTACATACTAGGCATCAACCCAAATTAAACGTTTATAGCACAACAGCCATGTCTAACCTTATATCACAGTTTATTAGATACAATATGGCACATGCTGTTATTGGAATATAATCAACGTTATTATGGGGTGGCAACTGTAACACTACTTTGTGGGCCATTGTTAATTATTTTCCAACTGCATATGCACACTACAACATTCAATAATATTTAGGTCACATGACCCGAAGAGATGCTTACGTCCATTTCGCCCTGGTCGATTACGTAGAAGTTGTCACCTTCATCACCTACAGAAGTGAGATTTAAAAATTGCATTCAGGGTCAAACACAAAAACAACTGAATACTTTTTTTTTTAAATTTGATTTAATACTGTAAATGTCAAACCCTGCTGAATAACAGTCTCTCCAGCAATGTAAGTGACTGGGAACATGGCATCAAAAATATCACTGTGTGAGGAAAAAAGAGAAACAGTTAATGGGTTACGACCTGAAATTCTAAATATTGCTTCCAAAAATTCTAATAAAAAATAAATTAATTCCTACCTTCTTTCATTGTCATCCAAGTGTGAGAAAAGCACATTCTTTTCAATAGCTTTGGCAAGGGCTGCCATAGTTTTGTAGTCTTTAGGAATAACCTTTAAAAGCAGAAATTCAGCAGTGAAAAATTGGAAAATAAGATGTCTCGTCACTTGTTTTTAAGGATGCTTTTGATGATTATAGACACTCCAGGACACTAGTAATGATCATTCGGGCTGCTGACCTTTCTGACATAAGAGGCAGCATCCTCCTCAGTGTAGACCTCAGCACTGATGGCCCCTCTTCTCCTACGACCCTTTACCACCGGGTTCATGGGAGGAGAAACCTCATCCTCACGCGAGTCTGAACGTGAGCTTGCCTTCTGTTGGTTAATCAACTGCTTAGCCTCCTCCTGCAAAGATCATGTAGTAAGAACCACCAAACGATCAGTAATGACTATACATTTGTATACAGAAATATTATTTAATATACAGAAACAGGACGTTTTGGACAAAAGCCTTGCTGTACAAGCAAAGTTTCTGAGGCTGTAGGAGGTGAAACCAGTAGATATTCAAAATGGTGACTGATGATGATGATGATGATGATGTAGCTGTTGTCAAAACATGACATTCATTCCATGATTGTCCAGTTTGGAATACCATGGAATGCCATAAAACGTTAGACACAAAATACTCGTTTGAAATTATTTTATTACCATTTACGAGATTTGGCCAAGAAAAACAGTCTTTGTTTTTCTATGTAACAACATAAAGAACTGCATAACAGCAGCACTAGTAGGTTAGCCTGTGCAGTGTTTATTATAAATTAACTGTTTTATGAAACAAGGTGGCTAGCAAATGTTAGCACTAGCATCCTGTAGCAACAATATTGAATATCGTGTTTCAGATTTAATGGAACATTTGCATTTATGAGATGAGGAGATTGGAACGTAGGGCTACGCTGGTAGAAGGTTAATTCACTCATTGTAGCGTTACTAGCTTTTTTCTTTTTTTTTTTGCATGCCCTTTTATTCACTCGTTTTTTTTTTTTTTTGAAGCAATAAATTAGTTGCCAGGGATAGTAAAATGTAATCAAGGTATTAGAATGTTTTATTTCTAAAACAAGCAGGAGTAATGCTGCGTTCGAGATGAAGTCGCAACCTGTAATTCCCTGTCACAGAAAACACCCCTCAGCTTGCAATTTCAACTCATCAGCTTGAGAAGTCTTTTCAACAACCAGTTCCTTCCCTGTTTACGGAATGACGTCAAACCAACACGGCCGTGCACACTGTCGACAGTCTAAAGCATCCCTTTTCTACTTTTAAATTAGCTTATAGTAGTCTTGGCTTTAAATCAATTAACATACAGACACAGTGTAAATCTATAACACTGGCCATACTAATCCCTGTTTTGAAAAGGTAATCAACGTTAGTGTTATCACTAAAGTTAGCCGGCTAGCTTGTTGCTAATGCTACTCGCTGTTGACTGCTAAACTGTTGCATGAACATTTGAAGCGCACTACAGTAGAACAGGACCAATAGCCACTCAGGCCTGTAACTGTAAAAGTGCCGTTAAAGTAGCTTCCTATGAGCTTTACGTGCTCTGACAGAGCAGACAATAGACATGCTTTCATAGAGGCGTCCATGTTTTTTTATTCCCCCCACTTCACACGTCAAACATCCTGTAGTGGAAAATGACATTATAATTAAACCTGCAAATTACCACGAATGCAGCATAACAGTCCACATGATAAAGGCTAGAAAACAAGCACACAATTGTCCAGTAGCAATGTGTGAATAAATGTTGGGAAGAAACTGGAGTGGAAGCATTGTTCCTTCAATTATCTTGTATATGGTGAGTATAAAAAATTAAAAAAATAAATAAAACAGAATGTTCAGGTCAATAAAATAAAGCCACTGTTCTCTTCTGAGTCAATGGAGCATGGAAACAGTGATTAAAGGCAGTTTTATAGATTAAATTGTAGCTAATCAGTTAACTAGAGTTTTAAACAGCATGCCCATTAAAAAAGTTTGAACACTGCTTTTGACAGAAACTCCATCACTGGCAATAAACTTAAAACCGATTGAGGGTTGTTTGCACGTTCATTCTTAAGATTAAATTTATAAGCATCTATAAGATTTTATAGGCCTGTTATGTATGAGCATATATAACTTTATTTAACTGAATTGTATTATTTGCTATAACAAAATGTTCACTGTGAATCTGTTGAATCTGCATGAAAGGTTGCAATGTTTGACCTACATATAAATCGGTTAAATTTTTTAGAAGAAAAAAAGAAAAAAAAAAAATGAAGCGACACTTCCTTAAAACCGATCACTTGTCTAGTCAATCGCTTCACATCATCGACTAGTCGATTTTAGAAATCTGTATTTCAGGGCGAGTATGTTCCAGTCTGTGCTTGCCTGTGTGAACGTTCTGTCTGCATGTTTTTTTGTCTGGGCATTTGCCAAATGCTGTAAATGTAAAAGAAAAAAAATGCCAGCAGACAGACCTTTTCAAGTCTCTCAAAGTACTCTCGGAGGAAAGCCATGGGTCTCTCAGGCCGCGCCGTGCACAGCTGCACGATGCAGTCTTTCAGCAGCTGCTGGATGTTGTGCTTCTGCACATAGAGCTCGCACTCGCGAAGGCTCCTCTCCTCTTCACTGCTTGATGCCATGCTGACCTGTCTCGCTTCAGACCTTCCGATACAGAGGCAAAAAGGAGGCCAGTTAACACTGGGTAGTGCAAATGAAAGAAAATACAGCAAGAACATACTAAAGTGAAAAGAGATTTTAAAATGTTAATGCTGTGAAAATAAAGCATGTAAAAGCCTTACAAAATGTCAGCTTACACTGAGATAGAGTTACATACGTAATGCCTGCTTCAGCTAATAAAGAGCTCACCGACGGTCGCGTACATCTTACAGACCATGTATCACTGTAAAGTAACCTGTGGGAGTGTTTAGCGTTGCAGTAAATATTTTGTAAACAAGATACTTTCACCACTTGAATGAAACATCTGTAATTTTTATGGACGTAATATGGTATCGCCTCGTCGCCAGACTGTGTTTTACTTTCTAACACAGTGTGCTGCCAGTGAAATATTTTCCTTTTAACATCCAGACGGTTTTGTCTACTGGTCACACTCAGCTGGCTACATCCACCTTACTGAACCTGGTCGACTAGGCTGCACGAAAACATCGCAAATTCGAGACTTCCTTAAATATTAATTAATGTTCAGCTGTTATTTGTTTTAGAGGTATTATTGAATCTGAAAAGTTTTGTACTGCTCCAGGCTTCCTCTCACGCTCCAGCTGCATATATTACTGAGAACACAGAAATGACAGCATGCTACCTAGCAAGCTGTACAGAGCAGCAAATTTTACAAGGTTCAATGTGTTCATTTGTTTGTACATTTTAGCATGATTTGGGAAAAGGCTTGAAGGATTTGTGATAATCTTTCTAAACCTATTTCTAAAACATCAAGTTACAAACATTTCAAACTCTTAATTTGGATTAAATGTCCTAAAGATTTGATGTAACTGGTTCTACTATTTTCTTTCATTTTCAAAAAAATTAAATGTTTCTTTTTAATGGTCACACAATATTTGAAGAAAACTTTCCACAGATTAATTTACACTAAATTATATATTAATATTAATATACCCAGTAGTTGCAGCCCTAGTAGTGTGATAGCTATCACAGAATTAGACACAGCTTCTCAAAAAGCGAATCAAAGACCATCTATACAGGAACAGAGCGTGTTCAACGTTCTACCATTTAACAATCATTTTTTCTGCTGCAGTGCGGGAAAACCTGAACATCCTATAGAGGTATAGAAACAAAACTGAGTCCTGCTAAACTACGCCATGCCATTATAGTTGAGAACACTATAAACGGGGAAAAAAATGGAATGAAAATACACTACATGGCCAAAAGTTTGTGGACACCTGACCATCACACCCATATGTGCTCTTTGAACATCCCATTCCAAATTATTTATAATAACCTCCACTCTTCTGGGAAGCTTTCCGTTAGATGTTGGAGCGTGGCTGTGGGGATTTGTGTTTATTCAGCTACAAGAGCATTAGTGAGGTCAGGCGCTGATGTTGGTGAGGAGGTCTGGGGTTCAGTCGGTGTTCCAGTTCATCCCAAAGGTGTTCAGTGGGGTTGAGGTCAGGGCTCTGTGCAGGACACTCGAGTTCTTCTACACCAACCTTCACACACCATGTCTTCATGGAGCTCGCTTTGTTAAGCTGGATCATATTTTGTTCCCTTTAGTTCCAGGAAAGGGAAATTGAAATGCAAAGACGTCCTATACAGTTGTGTGCTTCCAACTTTGTGGCAACAGTTTAAGGAAGGAACACACTTGGGTGTGAAGATCAGGTGTCCGCAGACGTAACGCATTAAGCATAATGTAAACTGTAAAAGTATCGGAGATTTCCTGATCACGCTATACCATCACACCCCGATGCAAACCTGGTAGGTCAGAAATTCAAGATGCCAACAAGAGATCATTACAGTACTGTTATGTTATGGTATGGCTGGATGGATAGAACCTTGTTCTATCACTGAAAGAGCTTACTCTATGACTTTTTTCATAGTAGATCATGTAATTATGTAACGTAAATATGATCTTATTTACAGTACACAAAGCCAGCAGGTATATATTTATCCACAATTACTCATTACAGTCTGATTACAAGGCTAAATCACCTTATTATATTCAAATGATTATATTAATATTAGCATTACAGTCATGATCAACAAGAATGTGTTGTTTTATTTATACAAAAGGTGAAATTTAATTACTAGGTTCAAGCTAGAAATAAATAATACACAAGCATGACTGATCAAGTCATCCTGTTTTTTTTTTTAGGAATGCATCACAGTTTCACATTGAACACATCACAGAAAGAAACCTGAACATGCTGCATGAGCTTCAACACTCTGTTCTTGGAGGAAGCAGAAAATCTACAATACAGCATTTAATAAAACAGCATTTAATAAAACAGCATCTAATAAAACAGCAGGATTTAAATACAGCATTAGGCCCACGCAAGCGACGCCATCTTCTTATTTGTGTCATAAACAAAAACACTGGCCGAATCCCAAACGGCTCCGGATTGGACAGAAGTCCACTGCGCAGGTTGCACAGATTATTATTAATAATATTGTGATTTCACACTCTGCCTTAGTGCATTTGCCTGAGAAGTGAGCAGCGATTTGGGAAGCAGCGAGCAGCTTAGCCGCTTAGCAGTTAGCCATTCAGCTACAAGAGCAGAGGCTCCTTAAACCCCAGTTTACTGTCACATTGTGCTACGCTAAAAACGTAACAACTCAAAGACAACATCCAACCTTAGCAATCCTCTCAACTCCAACTAAATTCCTCTTACCTGGGATTTTAGCTTGTTATTATTTTCTCTTCAACTGTCGAACGGTTTCTCTGCTCCACCGGAAGCGGCCAAAACCAATCCAAAACTGCCATTGACGTCAATTCGCCTCTTTGACACGGAAGCCGTAACCATTGGCAACCTTAAAGTGAACGTTGCACCTTTTTTTTTTTTTTTATAAATATCTTCTCATTTTTATCCTATATATTGATAAACAAATATGTTCTTAATTTTGGTAGATTTTTCATCCAATGAAATTGGATCCAATGAAATTCTTAGTTTGTGCAGTATAGATTTCATATAAAAGATAAATAATAAATAAAATAATGACATTTATGGTCATATTTAACATTATATAGACTATATATTTATATATGAACGGTCACATGAAAAGTTTCAGATCCTCATAAAAAATGTATTATGAGACAAGGAGAACATGAGGAAACAAAAACAAACACAGTTTTTAAATGATCTTTTAATTTATCAAAGAAAAAGGGGTTTTAAAAAAATGGTGAAAAAGTAATTGGTACCCTTAAACTTAATAACTGGTTGCGCCACTTTAGGAGCAACAACTGCAACCCAATGACTCTGATAACTAGAGATCAGTGTTTCACAGCGAGGCCTGCAGCTCTTTGGATGTTCGCCTGAGTTCTTTGTGACTTCCTGGATGAGTCGTCAGTGTGCTCTTGGAGGAATTTTGGTAGGCCGGCCGCTTATGGGAAGATCCACCACTGTTCCAAATCTTCTCCATTTTGAGATAATGGCTCTAACTGTGGTTCACTGGAGTCCCATGACCTTAGAAATGGATTTATAACTCTTCCCAGACAGAAATATTTCCATAAATTTCTCTTTCGTCTCTTTCAGAATTTCTTTTGATCGCAGCCTAGTGTGCTGCTCGTAGAGACCTTTTAGCCTGCGCCACATTGCACAGGTTCTCTTTCAGTGACGAGTCTACTTCAACACTGTTTTCAATTAAATTTGGTTAATGGTTTGACTGAGTAACTAAAGGGCAATCACTTTTTTCACACAAGGTAAGTTGGTGTTGAAATTTTTTTTTTCATCAATAAATGAACTGATCATTTAAAAACTGTATTTTGTGTTTACTCAGGTTGTTTTTGTCTTATATTACATTTGGTTTGAAGCTCTAAAACAATTAAGTGTCACAAATATGCAAAAATAGATGAAAGCAGGAAACAGAAAACCAGGCAATAACAATTATTGGAACAAGTACAATATTGGAACAAAATAACAATATGGTATGAAAATAGGAACTATTAAAAACTATGGTTCATAAACAAATAACATTGGAGACAAATAAAACAAAAAGAAATACAGTAGTGTGTGGTAGTTTTAGTCATGTTTTGTGATAAAAAAAAGTTTTCTCTCTAGACTATCTATGGGCAAGATTTAACCTCCTGGCAGGGGCAACCGAGTTTTTGGCTGAAATATCCGGTTATTTGGCAGAATTCATCATGTCATAACTTATCGCAGGGACCGCTGGCGCTGTAGTTAAGTGTCACCTTTTCACCCAGGCTGCTACAAACACACCACTTGCAAAACACTTTTGTGTTTTAGTTCAAATCAGCAAATCAAAGCCTATTTATAATCAATGTGTTTTCACACCAACAGCTGTTCTGTTCTTATAGGGACCTGTTGCATGCTGCAATATTGCGTTTTATTAACTTTAACTTTTATGAACTTTTGTCATAAATTAATATCACCTCCATATAAACAGACCACAATGTTGCATCTGGTGCAAATGAGTTCTTCTTGCGTGTCTCTTAACAGGGATATAGTGTATTGTTGCTTCATTCTGTGGGTGCATGAAATGGTGTGGTACATTTGATGTGTCACCAAATTTTTTGTAAGAGCCTCTGCTCCACCAGCCACAAAACATCTGATGACTCAGACAACAGGAGGATCCGAACGCAAGAGGTTTAATGACACACTACCAGTAATCAGTGTGAAAAATACCAGTCTGGGTCAAATACAGAATAATCACAGATTCAGTCAGGCCCAAAACAATTTCCAAAAGGCAAAGTCAGAAACACAGGAAGAGTCAATACACAGGTGATCAGATAGGCAGACAAATCCAGAGGGCAATTCAAAGAGGTCATACACAATACAACAAGCAAGATAACTCAACAGCTCAGAACTCACACTACTGAACAGGCCAATAGTAAGGCTTCACAATTACATTAATTGTCCTTGTGCTTTATATACGTTGTCCAGGAAACAGGAAATAGGAATGACAACCAAGGAAAAAGTTCAAATCTCAGTGGAGAGTGCCCCCTGGTGGCTTGGCAGTGAATTGTCTGTGACAGGCATGAGGGCATCAATGACCCACCTCCATATATTTGCCAAACATACTGTTCATGGCCAAAACGTTTTGGTCTTATATAAAGCTGGTCTTGATATAAGCACAACACACAATGACAATGATCTGTAATGCTCTCAGGAGGAGTTTCTTGCTTGAAATGCATTCAAACAGGTAATTTGAGAAATCTGATAGTTGAAGAAGTTTGAAACTGTTTTACATGTGTGCAACCTCATATTTGTACACCCGGGAAACAGGACAGGGTCAAATGTAACCATGATAAAAAAATAATTTTTTTGGCAAGGATAATTTATTTGTTTCAGCGTATTTTTTTAAAATACTCCTCTGGGGTGTAGATTGTCGAACAAATATTGATGAGGAAAACTACTATATATATATATATATATATATATATATATATATATATATATAGATCACCAACATTGGAGAAAATTGTTTTCTCTGACTCAGTAATGCTACTTTAGACATACAAAAGCTTTAGATAATTAACCATTTATTATAATTGAGATTTTAGCTTTAGAAATGAACATAGACATTGCTTCTTGTCCTTGGTTATATTATGTTAGTATATGGTATTTATTACAAATAACCCAATACTGCTTTACTATATTCCTACCCAATATGACTCTAAACATACCCTTAATGTATATGTTTAAAGAAAGTATTTCATTCTGCATATGATAGTTATACATCGAGAGGAATGGCTCAGACAAATGACTAGCACTGAGAATCAGAAGGTTACACACTTCTTGTCATTTGTTAGCATCTGGATGTTTTGCATAGACCACATGCTTTTTTTCCCCCTTTCCTTTTTTACATGGTACAAGAAAGATGTACATATTGGTGAACTACCTTTTTTTTTTCTCAACTTCTTGTGATTTCTTATGGTTTCACTGCACTACTTGACCAGTAGTATTTCCTTTTGTTAGCTAATTTATATTAGCTACATTATCATTAGCTACTTGTAAGTTCTCTCATACTGATGCTGACACTCATGGATGCAAAATGCTAACTTTATGTAAAAGGGAAGGGACAGGTCTCCATGCATACTCCCTGCATACTCAGTTAAGAAGATGAGCTGAGAAAATAAGAAGCATGAAAAACATACAAACTAGCAGTGTGATTACAGGCCTACTTGACTGCAGTTGCTGATTTTACTAAAGCTCCTGTAACCTCTTGTAACCTACTCACCAAGTGAATGCCAGATCAGACTAGAGGAGCAGCATTTTTAGAAATCAACAGCACCATACCCAGCTATGGTTTCAACTTTCCAGTATACAATCTTCCCAAAACACATGGGTTTGATTCCCATTCTCGTGTTCTTGGCAGCCCTAGTCACCACTCCCATGGCTGTGGATGAAATTCTTCTTAGAACATGAGGTAGTGTGGCCAAGTGGCTGGAGTTAGGCTCTAGTCTCTGTGGAATGGTTTTGAATTCCACTTCTGCCAGTCAGGCTTTTGCGATGAGTGTTCCTTGCTTATGGTTTGGCTATGGTGCGGAAAGCCTCTTTCCAAAGTCTTTAAATGGTGACTCACTCTGTTATTATGCACTGTGACTGGCTGTGGCAGCAGATTTCACCTTTTGCCTCTTAACAGTCCAGTCCTACCTCACTTCACTTGAAATTGGAAGAGTAACCCCCTATTTCAATACTCTTTCTACCATGCCTTCATCCACTTCACTTTACAACTTGGAAGTGCATGGCAACACCTACAGTGGGGTCCAAAATCTGAGACCTGTAGTGAAAATGCTTCTATTTTGGCATTCTATAATTTAATACAACAATTACAAATTATATTACTGACAACAACTTGAATGAAAATCATAACCTTTGAAATATTTACATGAATTTCAGAGTTAGTATTTGGTTCGTCCCCTTTTTGCTTTAATGACAGTGTGCACTCGAGCTGGCACGGATTCCACAAGTTTGTGCAAATCCTTATAATTGATTTTCAATCAAATCCATCAGAATGTCATCTGAACACATGCTTCAATAGAAGAGATTAGACATGATGAAAATCTGACCTTTTGTACAAAGCAGATAACGTGGTAAATATCACAAATTCACTTACATTTAAATTAAAAAACACTTACATTTAAATAGGGACCTAGAAATAGTGCAGAATCTTCAATATTACATATTCAAGATATTGAACATTTACTTTTTTGATTTAAATAGATCAAAATTCTGTAAACTTCTGTTTAGTTTGGTTTATTTCAATTTCAATTTAAATGCAAAATAAATAAATAAATCCCAGTTTTTCAGTGTGGTCTCAGACCTTTGGACCCCACTATATGTCACACAAGTGGCCACTTGCCGAACAAGTTGGAACATGCAGGAAAAGCTGACAAGGAGCAGAATTTAAAATAGCAACATGCTTACCCACATTATTAAGCATGAACGTGAATGAAGTGATTTCCTTGGTAATTTGCACACTACATTTACATTGAATGGTGAGCTACTTTATATTTCTGTGCCTTCAACTGACCTTAAATAAAAAATAAAATGATACCATAAGATAGATGAAAAAACATTTGTTACCCATACATAAGCCTTCTAACTAGAGTAAACAAAGTTACATGGACAGCGATGTAAAACAGATGGAGTAGTTTTTTAAAGTGTCAATTCTTTCAAAGTATTTTATTATTTTATTGGTCAGGCTTACATAACAGTTTTGTCTACCATTTTTTCCCAAAGCCATAAATCAAACTGTCAGATCACAATGATTTATCTGAAGTTCTGCTCTGGAAGTCTACACCTATAGATTAATTCCCTCACTCTTCCAAAGAGTCATCTAACAAACTTCACATATAATACAGCTAATACATTAATTGATCATCCATTAAGATGACAGGGAAAATGGTGAGGGAAAGTCAACACAGACCTGAATTCAACAGTTCAGCTGCTGGTGGTATAATTATGAATAAATACTAATAATGAACTTTAAATTGACCTCTTCTCTTTTAATTTTTTTTTAGTTGATATACATAGGATCTATTACCCTTTATATTTTTTCTACTCTCACAGAAAAAAGGGTACTAAACTGTAACATTCCTTGCGGCTGAGTTGGTATCCTTTTGTACCTTTAGTGCAGAGGTGTCCGATCTTACCCGCAAAGGGCCGGTGTGGGTGCAAGTTTTCGTTCCAACCGAGCCAAAGCCACACATGAGTCTATTGAAAGCCCATGTGGACTGATTTAACAGGTGGAATCAGATGTGGCTTCTGCTCTTACCGGCCCTTTGAGGATAAGATTGGACCCCCCTGACCTAGAAAGTCCCTATATACTGTATCTTTAAAGCTTTACTCTAAAGTACAGTCCAATTATGTAACTTTTTGTACATGATATCCACATTTCTAGGTGAAAGATACATGTTAAAACTACAAAAGTTAAGGGTACACCTCAGCGACAAGGTAAGCCCACCTTTTTTCTGAGAGTGTGTGCGGACAGAGTAACTCTTGGAGGCCCCATAGTGGCCATGAGCCCTTATTGCACCCTGCATATTATAACAAAAGCAGTCAAGCTTGGTGCATGAAATTTGTTAAGTTGTATTTAGTATTTAATAGCTTCATGTAATGATATTTAACCTCTAAGCACAATTATATGTTGCTTCTATACCATATTAGATAGGCAGACAGTCAGTATTGTCACCTATACAAGTGCAGTACAGTAAAACTCACCCATTCACACATCTCAGCTTGTTAAACCTTCTGATCAGCAACCCTGAGCCTTAACCACTGAGCCACCCCTGCCTCATACTCTCCATAGTTCATCTCTTGCTGAAGGTACAAACAAGTGAAAAATAAACAAAAACCAGAATGTACATGCTCTACATAGCCAACATACACTGTGTGTGGATTTGTGGATTTGTTCATTCAGCTACAAGAGCATTATTGAGGTCAGGCGCTGATGTTGGTTGAGGAGGCCGGGGGTTCTGGAGGTCAGTGTTCCAGTTCATCCCAGAGGTGTTTAGTGGGGTTGAGGTCAGGGCTCTGTGCAGGCCACATTCTTTCACTCCAAACTTGGTAAACCATAGCCACGTCTGAATATTCCTTCTACCCTACGGCGCGGAAGAGCTGCCAGAATCAAAAATGGTGGAAGGCAGCATGTTGGCTCTTTTTAAGTGTAAGTGCTGTAGGTATTAAACATTGTTCCTTGTGGTTAAACTGTACTTGTTTAACAACACCTGAGTAAATTGTTATCGTGTTGAAGGTTTAAACAAGAAAAAAAAAAAAAACAGTTGCAGTGCAGGTGCTCTAATCTGGTGGGCTCTTTTAAGTTTTTGCGGTTATTATGATCTCGTAGGTCACATGACAATGCCAAAATGGTGGATGTAGTATGTCTGGATTGTATTCATACTACACACATATACAGATCAGTATGTACTGTATCAATGCCCTAGCAGTAGGTACTGAATCGAATGCAGTAGGTACTGTCACAGTACACGATTTCACATGCATGGCATGTCCTTATAGACCTCACTTTGTGCTCAGGGGCATTGTCAAGCTGGAAAAAGTTTCAGCCTTTTAGTTCCAGTGAATGGAAATTGTAATGCTTCAGCATACACAGGCATTGTAGACAGTTGTGTGTGGCCAACTTTGTGGCAACAGTTTGGAGAAAGCCCACATATGGGTGTGATGGTTAGGTATCTACAAACCTTTGCCCATATAGTGTAGTAGTACTCTTGCAGTATGTATATAACAGAGAAAGAGATCAACTTAAGAATGAATTGAAAGCATTGGGGAAAGATAAAGAAGACAATTAAGTATTGCAATTAAGTATTAAGTATCAATTAAGTATAAGCCTGGGGGGGCATGGTGGCTTAGTAATCAGCATGTTTGCCTCGCATCTCCGGGGTTGAGGGTTTGATTCCCGTCTTCTCTCTCTCTCTCTCTCTCTCTCTCTCTCTCTCTCTGTGTGTGTGTGTGTGTGGACTTTGCATGTTCTCCCCATGCTTAAGGGGTGTTCACTGGGTACTCTGGTTTCCTCTCCCAGTCCAAAGATACGGCTTGCTGTCTGAGTGGCTTCTCTAATAGTGAGTGTGTGATTGTGCCCTGCGATGGACTGGTACCCTGTCCAGGGTGTCCCCTGCCTTGTGCCCTGAGTCCCCTGGGATAGGCTCCAGGCTCCCTGTGACCCTGTGTAGGATAAGCAGTACAGAAGATGGATGGATGGATGGATAGTAGACTGTCTCCACACTCCAGCCCAGCTGGTGGCGATAATGAGCCAAATGGCGCTTCACCATTCGCCAGAAAACACTAAAGAAGAACAAGATTTTCTTTTTTTCTTTTTTTTTGTTTTTCAAGCTATCAGAATTCTACAGTGTTAAATAAATTTTTATTAAAATGCAATGAATATCAGCGCTGTGAACCGGACCGGTCCTGTAATTTCACGGTACCAGGAAGTGGTGAGTAGCTGAGCTGAGTTAGTGTGTTAACACAATGACCAGTTCTTCACTGTTTCACTGCAACATCCACAGTAAATCATGATGTGGAGCAGCTAGCATTGACATGACTGTGTGGTTAAAGCCTTTCCTCCTGTGTGCTAGCTACAGTACAGCTAGTCACCATCCTCACAGGAAAGCTAAAGCATTTAGCTCAAAAGGTCACCAGTGTTACACAACTGTCTTACACCGCGATATTTAACTCTAGACAGTAACATAAACACTGCAATTTAAACCCAAATTATAATAATAATAATATAAAAAAACCCAATGTTAAAATATAACATATGTTTCTTCTGATATTAGTCAACCAGTGTTGCTAAGTCTTTTCAGGGGAAAGTAGCTCATGTCTGTAACTCATCTCATGCAAGCTGGAGTTTACAAGTTTTCTGTTGTTTTTTTTCCCCTAAAACATTTGTGGTTGTTTGTCACTTGATTTATTTTATATGTTGCAATTTCACAATGAAGGTGAAAAGGTGCTGACGTGGTTTAACTGCATTTCAACCTGCCATTTTAACAGGGGTGTGTAAACTTTTTATATCCACTGTATGTATAAAGAGAGCAATGTGAAATACAGCGGGGCTAAGAGTAATATCAAACTATGGTTAATCTTCACCTTCATTATTTTATGCAATATTTGTCAGTTTTAAAAAGCTGTATGTGTTTAGTGGTAGTTATCAGGCTTGTAATAGTTACGAATGGGCTTTCAGACATGTGATAGGAATTAATATCCTGTCAAACAAATAATTCATTCATTTACTCTGTATGTGTTTGAGTGACCTGTCACTGATCGCGCTGGAACAATGGAAAAGGAGTTTACTATTTACACTGGATCTAGTGAAAGTGGAGAAGGATATCAGGGACTAGGCCTGGTGCAGGGTTACAATCAGTCAGTCATAATCATGGCAGTAGAACCAAGGGCAGGTTTGGGTTTCCATGCCCTTCAAGTGCAGACAGGTGGCATGTGAACCTAAAACTGTGCCAAAAATGTATTTACAGTGGATGTAAAAAGTCTACACACCCCAGTTAAAATGACAGGTTATTGTGAATTAAAAAAATGAAACCAATGAAACCAAGGTCAAGATGAAACCAACTTTATCCACCCTCAGTGTGAAATTACATTGTATAAAATTAATGAAAAACAATCAGAAACCTTTTAGGGAAAAATAGGAAAAACAAAAAAAAGTTACAATAAACTTGCTGCATAAGTGTGCACATTCTTTTATAATTGGGGATGTGGCTGTGTTCAGAATGAACCACTCACATTTAATCTCATGTTCAAAAGTAATTATTGTACAGCTGTCTTCAATGAAATTATTCCGATTAACCCCAAATAAACACCAGCTGTTTCTGTAGGATTTTCTTGATGTCTTCTTGGTTTTATCTGACTGCTGAAGATATGGTCCTCAAGGAGCTTAAGAAACCTGTCCAGGGTCCCACTGTTGAAAGATATCGATCAAGAGAGAGGTACAAAAACATTTCCAAAACATTAGTTGTACCATGGAACACCGTGAAGGCCATCATCAACAAGTGGACAAAATAGAGCACCACAGTGACATCAACAAGAACAGGACGTCCCTCCAAAATTTCAAAAGGAGAAGACAAAAACATACCAGGGAGGCTGCCAAGAGACATTAAAAAGAACATTAAAAGAACTGCAGGAATAGCTGACAAGTACTGATTACTCTCTGCATGTGACAACAATCTCTTATTCTTCACATGACTGGGCTATGGAGTAGGGAGGCTCGATGGAAGCCTTTTCTCACAAAAAACATCCAAGCCCAATTAAATCACCACAACCCATGTGGCAAAATGTGTTATGGTCTGATGAGACCAATTCCAAGAGGTATAATAATTCCATAATTCCAAAAGATATGTTTGGTGAAAAAAAGCCCATCACCAAAAGTACACCATACCATGGTGAAGCATGGTGGTGGCAGCATCATGCTTTAGAGCTGCTTTTTTTCAGCTGGACCTGGGGCTTTTATCAAGGTGGAGGGAATCATTAATAGCTACAAATACCAGTTGATTTTAGTGCAAAACATTCAGGCATCTGCTAGTAAGCTGAAGATGAAAAGGAATTTCACATTTCAGCACAACGGTGAGCCAAATCATACATCCAAATCAACAAAGGAATGGCTTAACCAAAAGATCACTCCATTTATTTTCTGGACCACTCATCCTACATAGGATAAACCTATCCCAGGGGACAGGGTGCCAACACATCACAGGACACAGGCCTGAATCCAACTAAAAATCTGTGGGGTGACCTGCCTTCACAATTTGACGGCTCTAGCATGTCTTTGGAAGAAAGTGGGGAAAAAGGTCAAGATGTGCCACTCTGATAGACTCTTACCTAAAAAGACTGAGTGGTTTAATAAAATCAAAAGGTGTTTCAACAAAGTTTAGGTGTCTGCACACTTATGCGATTAGGTTATTGTATGTTTTTTCTTTTTTTTTTTTCTCTCTAAAAATGTTTCTGATCATTTTTCACTTTGTATACTTTGCAATTTCACATTAAAGGTGGGAAAAGTTCTGATGATTTATCTTAGTTTCATTTTTTTACTTCACGAAAAACCTACCATTTTACCAGGGGTTTGTGTACTTTTTATGTCCATTGTACATATCTAACTTGCTCACTTACCATGCATGGCCACATTTAATAGCTGATCTTGTTTCTTTTCCTATTCTGATTTCAGAGGACAGAGCATACTTTCCTATTTTTTTAAGGATATTCATTGACATTTGATCTAAAATTGGTGCAGGTGAAATGGCTCCACTTAATCAAATGACTTTCTCAAGTTTGCTTAAGGCAGTTGTGACTTCTCCTTCTCCGTTCACCTTCTCCTGTTCCCAAATTAGCAAGGCTCCATGGTGTGTTGTGGTGACTTTTGAAATCCCTTTAACAATTCATGAGCTGCACCTTGCAAGACCCAAGTCGGGTCTATTCTTTGGAACTGATACTGTATCAGATGACTTGAGGACATTTTCCCTTGAGGAAATTAATTCAGTGCTGAGTTACAGTGGTCTTGTATCTTGTGGCGTTCGTAACGGAAAGTGTATAGGTAAGAAATTGCTAAAATATTTAGAGAGGTTTTTTTTTTTTTTTTTTTTTTTTTTTTTTTGGGACCTATTCGATCACCTTGCCCTAGTTTCTAACAGTGTTTGTTTTGCAGAGATTAGAATGAGCTCTCAACTTTAATGAAACTGATGCTTTTGCTTCTTTGTAAAGGATCAGGACATCATCGCTGGTACTGGAATGTTGCAGTCTCTGATCGCTGAAGATGGAAGATGTTTTCTTGCTTGCATTTAGATGATCTGATGACTTTTTTTTTTTTTAAATGATTCAGACACCTTAAGTTTCCTTTTAATGGAAGAAAAGAAATAAAGGCCAGGTAAGACTAATTCTAATTCACTTTTTAGAGTGACATGTATTAGTATTTTTGATGAAATATGATTAAGGCAGATCTCACATTGAGGGGGTATTTGGCACTTTTGGACATTCCCGATTGCTGATTTCCAATTTAATCATTTTATGTCTACCATGCTTTTTGCTGTTTCAGACAGCTCCGTTTTTTTGAGTCCATGTTTACTTTCTAAGATTGCATGGTATATGACTATATTGTATATAGCTCCCCTGGTTGCAACTTACACGTGGCTACTTGCAGATTTTACTTTTATGTGAATGACTATGGTCTGATGGAGCGAGGCAGTTGTGCATCTCATGTGCTTGTGCATTTGTGTGTTTCAGGAAGAGGGATGCATAGCTGGAGGTGTTATTTCTCAAGGCTCATGCGTCTCTCAGTGCGCTGGGTCCGCCTGTGTCCCCAGCAGAGCCAAGGCAAGCGGCCTGGCCCACTCCGGCAGTTATGGAGCTATGGAAAAGTCATTTTCAACTCTCTCTACTTCAACATCCTCACCAACTGGGATACGGTGCTTGACTCAATCTTTGAACCTGTTTACTGGTTGGTGGACAACCTGACCCGCTGGTTTGGGGTGGTGAGTTGACTGAAATGATTTTTAGTTTTGATTAGTCAATAATCAATTATATGTTATATATTTACTCACATACTCTATGGGTATTGTGGAATACCTCAAAATATCAGTATTATATTTTGTGCTCCATCCAGGTGCTTAATTTTTTTCTTGCATGTATTGTACTAATTGTAAAATTAGTCTCTGTTTCCCTTTGTGCTTTGTTAGTTGTCAATGGACTAACTTTGTTTTTCTTACAAGCAATTAGATGTGTTTAAAATTATGCCACTCACAGTGATGTGTTTTCTTATAGAATGTTATTAACCTAAATAATCATAGAATAATGTCATCTTGAGTCTGACTGCAATTTTAATTAATCTAGGAAAATTACAAAATGTCTCCTGTTGTATTGGTTTGGGCTCTGTAGTGAAACAGACAGGAATAAAAATTTCACAGCTCTAGTAAATAAATCTGATTGTATCTATTTGTCTAAACTGCCTTATATTTGAACAGTTGGACTATACTCTTACTAAAATGAATCTGTGTTCTGTGATCAAAAGGGGGTCAATGAACAGTTTTTTACACTCTCATAACATACTCAGTAAAGTGACACTGTCAACACTGATACACAGCCACTGTCACGCTTGGTTTACTCACTGGTGGTTAAAGTATTGATGTCTGTACACTGGAGCCGAGAGGCCACAGAAATGTAGAAGTGTTGCCTAAAGACTTAATCACACGTAATTTCCTGTAGTATGAAAGCTTGTGTAAAAAAAATTACGAAAAGCACTGAGAACCCAGAGCCTGCACTAAATAAACGGTTACATAACTATATAAATAAAATTTTATGTACGCCATCCAAATGGCATTTCTGCGGTGCTACAGCTCTGCCCTTTCGCAGCTTGCGGCTCAGTTTCGCAGCTCACATCTAGGAGAATATACTGTACAAAGTACAGTAAAATCGTGTATAACAAAGTACCCAATGTGTTCAGTTTACTTCCTGCAGTTAAGCCAATTCAGAGTCACAAAAAACGCTTTGAACTGAACTGAGTCCACTTCACTTAGATGCTCTTGGACCAGTTGTTTTGCTCCATACATGAGTGTGATTGTTGCGTCTCACCTGCCCAAAAAAATTCACACCAAGGGGTTTAATTCAAATGGACTAAATGCTGCATATGTGAAAGCACACTAAAATTACAAAATAGGACAAAAAAGTACAAAATTTTAAAAACATTTATTAAAGCTCCTGGTGTCTAATACTTTCTTCTCCTTTTTTATGAAGGTGTTTGTGTGTCTGGTGATTGCTCTCACCAGTTCTGTAGTACTGATTGTCTACCTCTGCGTCCTGCCACTGATCATACACACTTACCCGACACACTGGATCATCTGGCACATCTGCTATGGCCACTGGAATCTTGTAAATATTGTGTTTCATTACTACAAGGCCATCACAACATCGCCTGGATATTCTCCACAGGTACGTCATTCATTGCCTCTTAACCTAAGTTTTTTCCCTACTACATTATTACTCATGGACTAAATCAGTCATCCAGTCATGAGGGCTTTGAGCCAAACATTTGAATATTTTCAGTTTGCATCACAATTTGTTATATTGACTTAAGAGAATTCAGTGAACTGTAACGCTGTTTGTGCTTGATCCACTTAAATTTCAGGAAAAGTCTGATATTCCAACAGTGACGATTTGTAAGAAGTGTATTGTTCCCAAACCGGCTAGGACGCACCACTGCAGTATCTGCAACACGTAGGAGTTTGGCTTTAAAGCATAATTATTCTATTTAATTATATGTAACATAAATACCTGTCCCTTTTAAAGCTATTAATATAATGTTGTTTACAGTTGGCATGTGTTATCTAACTGCTGTGATAATTACTGTAATTTTTATTGTTAGTACAATAATGATACTTAATGTGTCAGCTGTTAAATACTGAGAATTCCAATTAACTGTTTTCTCACAGGTGTGTTTTAAAAATGGACCATCACTGTCGTATCCTTTTTTTTTTTCCTTTATTTTTTATTTTTTCTCTACCAAACTGTATGAAAACTAAAGCCCTATTTGCCATTCTGTTGGTTTTCTCCTTAACCTGTGTGTCTTACAGCCTGGTTAAATAACTGTGTGGGCCATTTCAACCACCGCTACTTCTTTTCCTTTTGCCTTTATATGACCATGGGCTGCATCTACTGCAGCATCAGCGCCAAAGACATGTTCTTAGACGCTTACTATGCCATTGAGGTAGGCAAACTGAACTGTTTTAGATGTCTTGCAAAGGCAGAGGTTGCAAAGAGGTTTGTGCATTAAATCTTAGATTAAGAGCTGAGATTTGTCTTCTCTGTTCTAACAAACCTGACTCATAAGGGACTTGATGAGTTGACTCAGGTCTGTGAAGAGTTAGGAGTGTGATAGTGTACAAGTATCATATACCATGATTAGAAAATCTGAAATTATTATTTTGTTCCACAGTACTGGGACAGTTAATGATTAAATTAAATAATCTGATGTAAATTCATCATGAAATATGCTAGACATGGTAAGTCACAATCGCAAAGTAACTGGTAGAAAGGAACAAGCAAGTTCCTCAAGTGCTCCTTTTCCTTGGTTTATGTCATTCATTTTTGAATGAGGTCTTTCAACCTGGAGAGTTTGGAGTTGATCACTGAAGTTGGTCATTAGAAAAGGCACATTCTCTTTTTGAAGGTGTGCATGCAGGAAGATCCATGACTGCCACAGGGATCTGTTTAGCCCCATGAGCCTTCAGTATCCTTTAGACAGGTTGTACAGAG